>NW_028270180.1:37678405-37855905 GCF_037043375.1 Chiloscyllium plagiosum | reverse complement strand
CTGCAGGTGGTTTGAGACACAGCAAGATCCCACAAGTAGCATTACTCTGATATTAGAACAAGTCTTTAGATGGAGTTTCTCATTTAAGGTTTTGATTCTCTCCTTGTTAGAAACTTACTGGGGATTGATGTATTTGTGTCGAATCCCAGGCCCCGGTTATTTTAACCCCAGGCTTCAAATCTGTTTTAAAATTGACAGGGCCGCAATCCGACAAGACAGTTAACCAGAGGCCCTTAAAACCCAGGGTCCCCCAGAGGAGATTAAACCTCGGGGTAAATAAACACACAACTCACGTGGACCCCCAGGGGGTGCAGCCTGTTGACCAGGCCTCAGGCCTCAGGCCCGTGCTCCCCCTCTGGAGGTTGTTCTTTCCTGGCCTCGAACATTTTGGATCTTCATGTTGCAGTTTTCCAAACAAACGTTCTTCAGGATAAAAGAGAGAAAAGATGCGTTGAAAGGGAGAGCGAGAGCATTTTGAAGGCAAGTTACACAGCAAGATCCCAAGTTTAAAAGCACCCCGCCCATACCCAATGTATCAATGTATCTGACACAGTCAGCAGTGAGGATGGAACATTGAGTAGGAGTAGATCTTCCCAGGGATTGGAGGAGGATAGTGAGGGAAAGGCATCGGATTATTACACTCTGCAGTGACCTGGGATCAATTGCCTTTCACTGAAAACAGTTCCCAGCTTGTATGTGCCTGTAGCTCCCTCCAGTCTGAAACCCTCATTACCCACTATCCTGTCTCCTCTCTCTGAGCCAATGGTGTCTTCATTCTGTTATTGACCCTTCAGTCCCACGGGCACCAATTTTTCTCACAATTCCAATTGGAGACCTTCTCTCATCCACGTGAAGGAATTGGACCCTGACAATTCCATTTACACTGTCTCCCATCAATCTTCATAGGATCCATATCACAGAGGTTAGACAGTGTTCCCAGCAAACACTCCCAGGGCAGAGGGAGAGTAAAGCTCCCATTAAACTGTGCTCATTTAAAACTCAAGGGCAGGTAGAGAATGGGGTCAGATACAGAATAAATCTCCCTCTACACTGCAGCATTTCAAATTCCCAGCCCATTTTGAGCTCGGCGTTAGGTACTTTTTAAATCTCCCACTTCCCCCATCCTGTTGTGGGATATAGGTAAAGTAGTGTTACTTCTGCGATCATAATTACTTATGCAAGGTAAATGCACTCACACCAGTGTATAATTGTTTCAACCAACAGCTGAGTCAACAAGAATGAAAACGATGTGAAGGAAATATATAATTGTTTTTGTATTCATTAAAATGTGCATACAAGAATGAAACGTGCCTGCAAACAATGGTAGATGTTACAGACAAATAGATAAGGTGCTGTGAGGATGTAGATTAAGCCAGATATGCCTGTACAAACAGTAGTTATAAGCATCTATTTCCCACTTCTGCAAAAACAAAAACAAACCCCAATTAAAAGGTCATAAAGCTCAATATGGATGAGGAATGGGAGGAAATGTTACAAGTAAGGGGAAACAGATGGTAGTGAAGAAGGATATACCTAACAATGGGTCACAGCAGGATGTGGTGAAATGGCCGAGTAAAACTTGTACTTTGTTATGCACAAGGCCGGATAAGGCCAGAGATAAACAATAGTAATGGGCACCGGGTTTGGAGTAGTAAATCCTATATAAGATATGTACTTGCTAAACTCTGGGTGCCTTACTTCAGGCACCACGCTTGCAAGTGTATAATAAACATACTGATTGCTTCAGATCTTGTCTTGGACTGAAATTATTAAAGTGAGTGAGCTTTGTTTTTCAAAACTGGGGGCTTGTCCGGGATATTCTTCCATCACCGGGGGGAGTGACTGGCCCTGGACACTGGGAAGACGTGTCCCGTTCCCAATTGAGGAGGGGTCTCGTGTCCCGGTTTGGTCCGCTCTCTTGGGTGTCTGGTACAAATCCCGCAAGAGAGCCATCTGAATCAGACAGTGAAAGGAGGTCGACAGAAAATACAGCAAAAAGGGGCCAGGTAACTCTGTGTACAGACCAAGGTAAGAAAACTGATTTTTAAGTATTGCCTTGGTGGCTGGGAAAAGGGGTATTTAATCACTGAGGGACTAGCGAGGGCCCTGAGAAATGGGGGTAGGCAGAGTAAGTCAAACTGCGACAAAGTAAAGGAAGAAAAAGTCCCTGGTAACATTCCTCCAGAAAGTCCGTTGAGGAGGATGTTGCAGAAATGGACATGTAACACGTGTACAAGGGAAAATGATAAAAAGAAAATGATGAAATATTGTTGTTTAGTATGGACCAAAGAACCAATCCTTCAGCTGTCTTCTGGCCAAAGTATGGTTCGGACGAGGATTAGGTCTGTCAGTATTTAGGGTTGTATGTGATTGAAAAACAACCTTTTAGTCAAGAGGAGGCGGACTATGTGTCCTGTTGGAAGGGCAGTTTGGGAATGATGGTAGTAAGGACAAGTGATTCCCCCTCTGCCCCACCCAGTCCCTGGGATCCTCTTGGCTGCTTCCCCCTCCCCCCCTCCCCCTGTACCATAAAATCAGATTAGGTAAAATGGGGGAGGAGGAGAGACAGACAGACAGGGACAGGGAACGGATGACCCACAAGAGGAGGACGAAGGGGCGGTGACGGGAATGTTGTTGTCCCAGACCCTCAATCCTCAACGAAAGAAAGGGAAGATAAAGTAGACATAGAGAAGGCCGCCGGAGTGTCTAAATCAAAGTGTGAGGGGGAAAAACAAAAACAAAAAAAGGGGAAGAACGTAAAGAGTTATCCCCTTCGGGAGGTACCAATAGGGGACAAAGAGATTGGGTTTGTAAGTGCCCCCCTCACCAATGGAGAGGTCAGAACATTTAAAAAGGAGATTAAGGTCCTGGTTGAGGATCCGGTATGGTTGTCTGAACAAATTGATCAATTCTTGGGGCCCGGACTGTACACATGGACTGAGTTAATGTCTATTTTGAATATACTATTTACTGAGAAAGAAAGGGAACTTATACAAGGAGCAGCCATTAAAATATGGGACAGGAGACATCCGATTGGGGATTGGGATGCTGGAGAGGGAGAGCCGAAGTTTCCCCTCTGAGACCCCCAGTGGGAAAATCAAAATCCAGAGCATAGAGAAGAAATGAGGGAATTGAAAGACCTGATTCTAAAAGGAATAAGAGAGGCAGTTCCAAAGTCACACAATTTGACTAAAGTCTTTGAAGTTAGACAGGAGAAAGATGAGACTCCCTCAGCTTTCTTGCAAAGGTTAAGGGACTCAATGCGGAAATATTCTGGAATGAACCCTGAGGACCCAGTGGCACAGGGTCTTTTGAAAGTACATTTTGTGACAAAGGCATGGCCAGACATACAGAGAAAGATACAGAAGATAGAAGGGTGGAGTGAGAAACCATTAGATGAATTGTTAAGAGAGGATGAGAGACAAAAACAGAAGGTGAAAATGATGGTAGCTACAGTAGATGAGGTAATTAAGAAAAGAATGGAACCAATATTGAGCAACCGGAGCGGCGGGTGGCAGCATGGAGGTCAGAGAGGAAAGGGGAGAGGGAGAGGGAGAGGGAGAGGGAGAGGGAGAGAGAGAGGACAAGGGGGAGCACTTGATAGAGGGTTCGGGTGACAGGGGCAGAGATGGAAGTCTCCACAGGCAGGATGCAGGATATTATTTTGGAAAGATAGGGCATTTTAAGTGGGACTGTCCTGATCTCCAAAGGGAAGAAAGGGCAATTCCGCTAATGAATTTTGATGAAGAATAGGGGTGTCAGGGGTTCCTGCCCTCGGGGGCCCACCAGGAACCCTTGATAAACTTGAAGGTGGGACCCTGTAGGGAAGAGGTAGTCTTCCTTGTAGATACGGGGGCAGCACGGTCATCGTTGAATTTTAAACCAAAGAGAGTAGAAATGTCGACACGGTCAATTACTGTTTCGGGGGTGAAAAGGGAAGGATTTACTGTTCCACTATTTGAACCTATGATGATAGAAGGTCCTAAGGATAGGGTCACAGGGGAACTGCTGTATATCCCTGATATAGGAAGTAACTTACTAGGGAGAGACTTAATTATCCTCTTAGGATTGGAGATTGGAGTTCAGGAAAAATAATTAGTTGTACAAATGGCAATGTTGACAGAGGATGTGGAGAGAGAGATAGACCCTATTGTATGGGCTAGAGAAGGGAATCGTGGAAAACTACAGATCCCTCCCCTAGAAATAAGTTTAAAAAGGAAAGGGGACATTGTCTGTGAGCGACAATATCCCATTTCCATAGAAGGTAAACGAGGACTGCAGCCAGTAATTGAGGGACTGATTAGAGATGGACTGTTGGAGTCATGTATGTCTCCTTATAATACCCCAATTCTACCAGTGCGGAAATCTGATGGAACTTATCGATTGGTGCAGGATTTAAGAACATTGAATCGAGTAGTACAGATTAGGCATCCAGTGGTGCCAAACCCCTATACGTTATTAAGTAAGATCCCTCATGACCACAAATGGTTTAGTGTGATAGATTTAAAGTATGCCTTTTGGGCTTGTCCCTTGGTGGAAGAAAGTAGGAATTTGTTCGCCTTTGAATGGGAAGATCTCAAGACAGGACGGAAACAGCAATACCGGTGGGCCGTGCTCCCTCAGGGGTTTACGGTCTCCCTGAATTTAGTTAGACAGATGTTAGAACAAATATTGGAGAAATTTAGCAGCCCCAAGGGGACTACCCTGTTGCAGTATGTAGACGACCTCTTAGTATCAGGAATAAGAGGAGAAAGAGTAGTAGAAGCCACTAACAAATTATTGAATTTCCTGGGTCAGCAGGGACTGAGAGTATCTAAAAACAAACTACAATATATGGAGCAAGAAGTGAAATATTTCGGACATTTAGTTAGTGAGGGAAAGTGAAAGATAAGCCCGAATGGATAGAGGGAATAGTGGGGATGCCGTGCCCAGGACTAAACAGGAGTTATGCAAATTTTTGATTCTAACGGGATATTGCCGATTGTGGATTGATTCCTACGCTCAGAAGACTAGGAAATTATATCTCAAACTATTAGAGGGGGAACCAAAGTGTCTAAGTTGGGATGATGAGGAAAAAGAACCAGTTGAGGAACTCAAAAGAGATCTGATCCATGCCCCCGTGTTAGCCTTACCTTCTCTGGATAAACCTTTCCACCTCTTTGCTACTGTAGATAAGGGAGCGGCTTTGGGAGTATTAACCCAGAGATGGGGAGGAATGAGACAGCCAGTAGCATATCTTTCAAAGCTATTGGATCCAGTATCCCGAGGGTGGCCTGAGTGTGCAGGCCGTGGCTGCCACTGCACTGTTGGTAGAGGAAAGCAGAAAGCTTACATTTGGGGGAGCCCTAATAGTAAGCACCCCACACCAAGTGAGAACGATCCTAAACCAAAAAGCTGGGCGATGGTTGGCAGACTCGCGGATTCTGAAATATGAGGCGATACTGATAGAAAAGGATGATCTAGTGTTGGTCACGGACAATTGTTTAAATTCAGCTGCCTTTCTTTGGAAAGGGGAAGGAGAATCTCCTCACAATCCAGGGCACGACTGCCTTGACATTATAGAATACCAAACTAAGGTCCGCATGGACCTGAGAGATGTTCCGCTTCATGCAGGAGCCCGACATTTTATAGACGGATGATCCCGGGTGACTGAACGGAAAAGACATAATGGGTATGCAGTTGTAGACGGGATGGAAGGTAGTGGGTAGAGGCAGGAAGGTTGCCAAATGGGTGGTCAGCTCAAACTCTACATACTGCAAACTCTATGCATTGGAAAGAGCCCTTAGGGCGTTAGAAAATAAAGAGGGAACAGTATACACTGACTCTAAATATGCATTTGGTGTTGGCACTTTCAGAAAGATATGGCAGGAAAGAGGACTGATCAATAGCCGGGGGAAGGAATTGAACACGAGGAGTTGATTAAACAGGTCTTGGAGTCCCTATTGCTCCCCCGAGAAATAGCGGTAGTGCATGTAAATGGTCATCAGAAAGGAAATGAACCAGAAGTTAGGGGGAATAGACTAGCCGGTGAAGTGGCTGAGGAAGCAGCCCTGAGCCCATAGGAAGTTGTGATCCATTCCCTAATACCTACTGTCCCAGGTCCTCGGGAAGCTCCTATATTTACTGAAAGAGAGGAAAAAGAATTGAGAGATTTAGGGGCTGTAAAGACAGCAGACGGGCATTGGATGTTACCTGATGGAAGGGGAATGTTAAACAAAATGATGATGCGAGAGATTATGGCTGTCTTACATCGAGGCAGCCATTGGGGAGTACAAGCAATGTGTGACTTAGTTCTTAGGGAATATGGATGTAAAGGAATATATACAATTGCTAAACAAATATGTGAGGGATGTATAATATGCAGAAAGGTAAATAAGAAAGTCTTGTGAAAACAGACCCCAGGAGGAAGAGACCCAGGATTGAGACCCTTCCAGAGTATACAAGTAGATTATACTGAACTATCCAGAGTAGGAAGACTAAAATATATGCTGGTCATAGTAGATCATTTATCTGGTTGAGTTGAAGCATACCCCCCTAGCTACTGCCGCTGCGAGTGGGGTGTCTAAAACAATATTAGAGCACATAATTCCCCGATATGGGCTAGTGAACCGTATAGATTCCGACCAAGGAACTCATTTTACCTCTAAAGTGTTACAGGGTGTAACAAAAGGGTTGGGAATTTCCTAGGAGTTCTATACTCCCCATGGCACCCGCCATCATCAGGAAGGGTTGAGAGAATGAACCAAACACTCAAACGACAGCTCTCTAAATTGAAAGTAGAAACCAGACTCCCTTGGACCAAATGTTTACCTATAGCTCGCTTGCGAGTACGAACGGCCCCAAGGAAAGATTTGGGACTATCCCCCTATGAATCTTATTTGGATTACCTTACCTGGGAACGAATGGAGAATTGCCAATTCCCTAAACTAAAGATTTGTTTTTAAAGAACTATATACTGGGCTTGTCCTCCTCTTTGTCTTTCCTCAGGAAACAGGGTTTATTGGCACAGACTCCACCCCTTGAATTCACCGTTCATCCCATCCGGCCGGGCGATTGGGTCTTAGTAAATTCATGGACAGAGACTAAATTGCAGCCGGATTGGGAAGGGCCGTACCAGGCTCTTTTGACTACCGAAACGGCAATAAGGACGGTGGGGAAAGGCTGGACACATTACACTCGGATCAAAGGGCCAGTGGACCCTTCAGTTGAGGAAGAAGTCTGGACAGCCGAATCAACGCAAGACCCGCTGAAACTCAGACTAAAGCGACTTTGAGTAACTGACTATACAGTGGTGACGCGAGCGCGGGGATTATTTCTGTAAGATTGTACATTAAGTCTTTTTGTGCTTCAGCAAGATTTTTAGAATGCTGGGAATGCTTAGAGTTATGATGCTAGCCCTCTTAATATTGGGATTTTGTCACATATCATTTTCATATGTATTATTAACAGTTCCTAAGTCTGATAATCCACAAGTAATATATCTGATTCATGCAGCTTAGTAAATTGTGGGGATGTAGATAATCAGAGACAGTACCGCAGCTCTGAGATACATCTTAAGTCCCATGGGGATGGCCTCGGGGATGGTACTTGGTATAATGGTCTCGTCACAGGACACTGGGCCCCCTTCCGACCAGCTCGCGATTGTCCCGATAAAAAGTGTAACCCAATATACCTAACAATAAAGAAAACCACATGGCACGAAGCTATTCTGGGGGGGGTGGGGGGGACATCTATGAGATACAATTGAATGAAACATTTGGGATCGAAATGAAAGCAAATGGGAAGGATTTTTTGGGCTGTTGTTTTCGAATTAGCGTAGGACAGGGAAAACGGGTAGAACTACTGGGTAATAAGATACAACCTTTCTCCCCTCCCGATGATCCTAAAGTAGTAAAAATTATAGAGGTAAAGGACTTGAAACAGACTATCAAATAGAAACTGGGTACGGGGATACAAATGCCTGGGTTGAATGGGTAAAGTATACTGTAAAAAGTCTGAACAAGAGCAATTGCTACGGATGTGCCTCCGGTAGGCCAGTGGCCCAGGTGGTTCCCTTTCCGCTCGGGTGGAAGCAAGACAGGAAGGGCATGAAATGTATGATAGCCCTGTATCAGGATGAGACTGCATGGAATGATACGAATTGTACCTCCCTATCTCTGATGTTCCCTCCCTTGGAGAAGAAAGATGCAAAAGTCCCCCCCACATTTTCTGCCGCAGTTGGAAATCACACGTCGTGTGTGTGTAGACGAGGTACAAGTCGGTCTGGAGACTTGGGGGGAGCTGAAATTATATACAGAGATTAAGAATGTTACCGAAACGGAGAAGGGAGGGAAGTACTCAGCACTGAAGGTTCCCCGAGCGGATCTGTGGTGGTACTGTGGAGGCAAAATATTGAGACCCACCCTCCTTCCGGATTGGAGAGGGATATGTGCAATTGTACAATTGGCAATTCCATTTATCCTGGCATTTGAGAAGGAAAAGATAGTAGGGAAAAAGGGAAGGGGAAAGAGATTACTGTTAGACACTGCTTTCGATGACAGGATTTATCTCGATTCGTTGGGAGTCCCTAGGGGAGTACCTGATGAGTTCAAGGCTCGTAACCAGATTGCAGCAGGCTTTGAGTCAGCTCTCTTTTGGTGGGTAACAATTAATAAAAATATAGATTGGATAAATTACATTTTCTATAATCAACTGTGATTTATAAATTATACAAGAGATGCGGTTAAAGGAATATCAGAACAGCTTGATGCGATAAGTAGGATGGCATGGGAAAACAGAATGGTCCTTGATACGATTTTAGCGGAAAAAGAGTGTGTGTGTGATGTTAGGAGGAAGCAGGTGTACCTTTATTCCTAATAACACTGTGCCTGATGGTTCAATCACTCGGGCCTTAAGGGGATTGACTACCTTAGCAGAGGAACTGGCTGAGAATTCAGGAGTAGACACATCTCTCACGGGATGGCTTGAATCATGCTTTGGAAAATGGAAGGGGGTGGTGGTTTCCATCCTTAATTCCCTGATAGTAGTAACCAGGGTATTGGTAACCACTGGCTGTTGCATCATACCCTGTATACGAGGACTCACCCAAAGACTGACTGAGACAGCCTTAATGAAATAAGTGCCCCTAAAGAGCAATCGGATAGAAGGAATAAGTGACCTCGGGGAGATTCCCAAAATAAATGAAATTTCGGCAAGATGCTTGTCAATTTGGAAGCGACATATAAGAAAAATGCAGAAGATAACAAATGATAATTAAAGAAAAAGGGGGAAGTTATGGGATATAGGTAAAGCAGTTACTCCTGCAATCATAATTGCTTATGCAAGGTAAGTGAACTTATACCAGTGTATAAGTGTGCTTGGGAAATCATGTCTCACAAACTTGATTGAGTTTTTTGAAGAAGTAACAAAGCAGATTGCTGATGGCAGAGCAGTAGATGTGATCTATATGGACTTCAGTAAGGCGTTCAACAAGGTTCCCCATGGGAGACTGATTAGCAAGGTTAGATCTCATGGAATACAGGGAGAACTAGCCATTTGGATACAGAACTGGCTCAAAGGTGGTAGTGGGGGTTGTTTTTCAGACTGGAGGCCTGTGACTAGTGGAGTGCCACAAGGATCGGTGCTGGGCCCTCTACTTTTTGTCATTTATATAAATGATTTGGATGCAAGCATAAGAGGTACAGTTAGTAAGGTTGCAGATGACACCAAAGTTGGAGGTGTAGTGGACAGCAAAGAGGGTGACCTCAGATTACAACAGGATCTGGATCAGATGGGCCAATGGGCTGAGAAGTGGCAGATGGAGTTTAATTCAGATAAATGCAAGGTGCTGCATTTTGGGAAAACAAATCTTAGCAGGACTTCTACATTTAATGGTAAGGTCCTAGGATGTGTTGCTGAACAAAGAGACCTTGGAGTGCGGGTTCATAGCTCCTTGAAAGTGGAGTCGCAGGTAGATAGGATAGTGAAGGTGGCGTTTGATATGCTTTCCTTTATTGGTCAGAGTACAGGAGTTGGGAGGTCATGTTGCGACTGTACAGGACATTGGGTGGGTCACTGCTGGAATATTGCGTGCAATTCTGGTCTCCTTCCTATCGTAAAGATGTTGTGAAACTTGAAAGGGTTCAGAAAAGATTTACAAGGATGTTGCCAGGGTTGGAGGATCTGAGTGACAGGGAGAGGGTGAACAGCTGGGGCTGTTTTCCCTGGAGCGTCGGAGGCTGAGGGGTGACCTTATTGAGGTTTATAAAATCATGAGGGGCATGGATAGGATAAATAGATAAAGTGTTTTTCCTTGGGTCAGGGAGTCCAGAACTAGAGGGCATAGGTTTAGGATGAGAGGGAAAAAATATAAAAGAGACCTGAGGGGCAACCTTTTCACGTGTACGTGTATGTAATGAGCTGCCAGAGGATGTGGTGGAGGCTGGTACAAATGCAACATTTAAGAGGCATTTGGATGGATATATAAATAGGACAGGTTTGGAGGGACATGGGCCGGGTGTTTACAGGTGGGACGAAATGGGGTTGGGATATCTGGTCGGCATGGACGGGTTGGACCGAAGGGTCTGTTTCCATGCTGTACGTCTGCATGACTCTATGACTGTAACTAAGAGCTAAGTTAACAAGAATGAAAACAATGTGAAGGAAATATATAATTGTTTTTGTATTATCTAAGATGTGCATACAAGAATGAAACATGCCTGCAAATAATGGTAGATGTTACAGCCAAATAGATAAGGTACTGTGAGGGGAGGGGGTGTAGGTTAAGCTAGATATGCTTGTACAAACAGTTACAAGCTTCTGTTTCCCGCTTCTGCAAAAACAAAAAAGACCACAATCAAAAGGTCATAAGGCTCAGTATGGGCAAAGAATGCTGGGAAATATTGCTTGAGCTAGCAAGGAAGCAGATGGCAGTGGAGGAAGATATATAACAATGGACCAAAGAGGGATGTGGTGAGATGGCCAAGCAGGGCATAAATTTTGTTATGCAGAAAGCCGGATGAGGCCAGAGAGAAACAGCCGGGTTTCGAGTAGTGGGAGATGTAAACAGGGGAGGAGCAATAGGAGGAAAGAGAAATGAATTGTATATAAGATATGTACTTGCTAAACTCTGTGTGTCTACTTTAGACACCACGCTTGCAAGCGTATAATAAATGATACTGCTGCTTCAGACCTTGTCTCGGACTGAAATTATTGAAGTGAATGGGTTCTATTTCCCACACACTCTACACTTCAACTTTGAAACCTGTCCTTTTAAGAAATCACCACAATTGCAGAAATACTGCTGAGTTTGCTGCTGAATTCAGATACACAGAAAAAAAACAACCAGTTTCATGCTCAACAACAAAATTATTCCATATAAATTTCACAATTTACAACACACAAGACCTCAAGTCGTCATCACAGTTGTGTTCGAGAACAGAAGGAGGCATTTTGGCCCATCGTTTCTGTTCCAGCTTGAGAAATGTTCCCTTTATTTATTCATTTGTGGGATGAGGGTGTTGCTGGCTCGGCCGGTGTTTATTGCCCAACCCTAATGGCTCAAAGAGCAGTTCAGAGTCAACCACGTTGCTGGGGGTCTGGAGGAACATGGAGGTCAGACCAACTAAAGATGGCAGGTTCCTTCCCGAAAATGCATTAGTGAACAAGTTGGGTTTTTCCAACAATTTGCAATGGATTCATGGCAATCATTACTCTCTTGTTTACAGACTTTTTAATTCAATTCAAATTCCACCATCTACCATGGCAGGATTTGAACCTGGGTCTCGGGATTAACAATGCAGTGATAACACCACTACACCATCACCTGGTCTGCAATATGGGAGTATAGAGAGTAGCATTTATCGTCTGTATTGCAGGGAACAGCAGTCCCCGTGTATGCTATGCTGAACAGCAATTTCTGAGGATGTGAACCAGAAGTCCCTGTGCATATGACAGAGAATAGCAGTCCCTGTCCAAATTATATTGAACAGCAGTTCCTCTGTATAATTACAGTAAATGCTTTCACGGTGTTTATTACTGACAACAGCAGTTCCTGTAGATATTACACAGAGCAGCAGTACCTGTGTATTTTATATTGAACATCTGTATCTCTGTACAGGAAACAGAACTGCATTACAGAGAACAGCAGTTCATGTGCAGAGAATGGCAGTTTCTGTGGTGTCTGTGTTTATTGTAGAGAACAGCTGTCCCGGTGTATATTGTAGAGAACAGCTGTACCGATGTATATTGTAGTGAATGGCTGTCCCGGTGTATATCGTAGTGAACAGCTGTCCCGGTGTATATTGTAGTGAACAGCTGTCCCGGTGTAGGTTGTAGTGAACAGCTGTCCTGGTGTATGTTGTAGAGAACAGCTGTCCTGGGGTATACTGTAGTGAACAGCTGTCCCGGTGTATGTTGTAGAGAACAGCTGTCCTGGTGTATATTGTAGTGAACAGCTGTCCTGGTGTATATCATAGTGAACAGCTGTCCCAGTGTATATTGTAGTGAACAGCTGTCCTGGTGTATATTGTAGAAAACAGCTGTCCCGGTGTATATTGTAGAGTACAGCTGTCCCGGTGTATATTGTAGAGAACAGCTGTCCCGGTGTATATCATAGTGAACAGCAGTCCCGGTGTATGTTGTAGTGAACAGCTGTCCCTGTGTTTCTGGTAGAGAACAGCTGTCCCAGTATATATCGTAGTGAACAGCTTTCCCAGTGTATGTTGTAGTGAACAGCTGTCCCAGTGTATGTTGTAGTGAACAGCTGTCCTGGTGTATATTGTAGAGAACAGCTGTCCCAGTGTATATTGTAGTGAACAGCTGTCCCAGTATATATCGTAGTGAACAGCTTTCCCAGTGTATGTTGTAGTGAACAGCGGTCCCGGTGAATATTGTAGTGAACAGCTGTCCCGGTGTATATTGTAGAGTACAGCTGTCCCGGTGTATATTGCAGTGAACAGCTGTCCTGGTGTATATTGTAGAGAGCAGCTGAACCGGTGCATATCGTAGTGAATAGTTGTCCCGGTGTATATTGTAGTGAACAGCTGTCCCAGTATATATCGTAGTGAACAGCTTTCCCAGTGTATGTTGTAGTGAACAGCGGTCCCGGTGAATATTGTAGTGAACAGCTGTCCCGGTGTATATTGTAGTGAACAGCTGTCCTGGTGTATATTGTTGTGAACAGCTGACCCGGTGAATATTGTATTGAACAGCTGTCCCGGTGTATATCGTAGTGAACCTGTACCAGTGTATATTGTAGAGAACAGCTGTCCTGGTGAATACTGTCGTGAACAGCTGTCCCGATGTATGTTGTAGAGAACAGCTGTCCCAGTGTATATTGTAGAGAACAGCAGTCCCGGTGAATATTGTAGTGAACAGCTGTCCTGGTGTATATTGTTGTGAACAGCTGTCCCGGTGTATATTGTATTGAACAGCTGTCCCGGTGTATATCGTAGTGAACATCTGTACCAGTGTATATTGTAGAGAACAGCTGTCCTGGTGAATACTGTCGTGAAAAGCTGTCCCGATGTATGTTGTAGAGAACAGCTGTCCCAGTGTATATTGTAGAGAACAGCTGTCCCGGTGTGTATTGGAGTGAACAGTTGTCCCGGTGTATATTGTAGTGAACAGCTATCCCGGTGTATATTGTAGTGAACAGCTGTCCCAGTGTATATTGTCGTGAACAGCTGTCCCGGTGTATATTGCTGTGAACAGCTGTCCTGGTGTCTCTTGTAGAGAATAGCTGTCCCGGTGTATATTGTAGTGAACAGCTGTCCCGGTGTATATCGTAGTGAACATCTGTCCCAGTGTATATTGTAGAGAACAGCTGTCCTGGTGAATATTGTCATGAACAGCTGTCCCGATGTATGTTGTAGAGAACAGCTGTCCCAGTGTATATTGTAGAGAACAGCGGTCCCCGTGTATATTGTAGTGAACAGCTGTCCCGGTGTAGGTTGTAGTGAACAGCTGTCCTGGCGTATGTTGTAGAGAACAGCTGTCCTGGGGTATATTGTAGTGAACAGCTGTCACAGTGTATATTGTAGTGAACAGCTGTCCCGGTGTATGTTGTAGAGAACAGCTGTCCTGGTGTATAATGTAGTGAATAGCTTGTCCTGGTGTATATCAAATGATCAGCTGTCCCAGTGTATATTGTAGTGAACAGCTGTCCTGGTGTATATTGTAGAGAACAGCTGTCCCGGTGTATATCATAGTGAACAGCAGTCCTGGTGTATGTTGTAGTGAACAGCTGTCCCGGTGTTTCTGGTAGAGAACAGCTGTCCCAGTATATATCGTAGTGAACAGCTTTCCCAGTGTATGTTGTAGTGAACAGCTGTCCCAGTGTATGTTGTAGTGAACAGCTGTCCTGGTGTATATTGTACAGAACAGCTGTCCCAGTGTATATTGTAGTGAACAGCTGTCCCAGTATATATCGTAGTGAACAGCTTTCCCAGTGTATGTTGTAGTGAACAGCGGTCCCGGTGAATATTGTAGTGAACAGCTGTCCCGGTGCATATTGTAGAGAACAGCTGTCCTGGTGTATATTGTAGAGAACAGCTGTCCCGGTATATGTTGTAGAGAACAGCTGTCCTGGTGTATATTGTAGAGAACAGCTGTCCCGGTGTATGTTGTAGAGAACAGCTGTCCCGGTGTATGTTGTAGTGAACAGCTGTCCCGGTGTGTATTGGAGTGAACAGTTGTCCCGGTGTATATTGTAGAAAACAGTTGTCCCGGTGTAAATTTTAGAGAGCAGCTGGACCGGTGCATATCGTAGTGAATAGCTGTCCCGGTGAATATTGTAGTGAACAGCTGTCCCGGTGTATATTGTAGAGAACAGCTGTCCCGGTGTGTATTGGAGTGAACAGTTGTCCCGGTATATATCGTAGTGAACAGCTTACCCAGTGTATGTTGTAGTGAACAGCGGTCCCGGTGAATATTGTAGTGAACAGCTGTCCCGGTGCATATTGTAGAGAACAGCTGTCCTGGTGTATATTGTAGAGAACAGCTGTCCCGGTATATGTTGTAGAGAACAGCTGTCCTGGTGTATATTGTAGAGAACAGCTGTCCCGGTGTATGTTGTAGAGAACAGCTGTCCCGGTGTATATCAAATGATCAGCTGTCCCAGTGTATATTGTAGTGAACAGCTGTCCTGGTGTATATTGTAGAGAACAGCTGTCCCGGTGTATATCATAGTGAACAGCAGTCCCGGTGTATGTTGTAGTGAACAGCTGTCCCGGTGTTTCTGGTAGAGAACAGCTGTCCCAGTATATATCGTAGTGAACAGCTTTCCCAGTGTATGTTGTAGTGAACAGCTGTCCCAGTGTATGTTGTAGTGAACAGCTGTCCTGGTGTATATTGTAGAGAACAGCTGTCCCAGTGTATATTGTAGTGAACAGCTGTCCCAGTATATATCGTAGTGAACAGCTTTCCCAGTGTATGTTGTAGTGAACAGCGGTCCCGGTGAATATTGTAGTGAACAGCTGTCCCGGTGCATATTGTAGAGAACAGCTGTCCTGGTGTATATTGTAGAGAACAGCTGTCCCGGTATATGTTGTAGAGAACAGCTGTCCTGGTGTATATTGTAGAGAACAGCTGTCCCGGTGTATGTTGTAGAGAACATCTGTACCAGTGTATATTGAAGAGAACAGCTGTCCTGGTGAATACTGTCGTGAACAGCTGTCCCGATGTATGTTGTAGAGAACAGCTCTCCCAGTGTATATTGTAGTAAACAGCTGTCCCGGTGAATATTGTAGTGAACAGCTGTCCAGGTGCATGTTGTAGTGAACAGCTGTCCTGGTGTATGTTGTAGTGTACAGCTGTCCCAGTGTATGTTGTATTGAACAGCTTTCCCAGTGTATATTGTAGAAAACAATTGTCCCGGTGTATATTGTAGAGAGCAGCCGTCCTGGTGTACATTGTAGTGAACAGCTGTCCTGGTGTATGTTGTAGTGAACAGCTGTCCTGGTGTATATTGTAGAGAACAGCTGTCCCAGTGTATATTATAGTGAACAGCTGTCCCGGTGTATACTGGAGAGAATAGCTGTCCCGGTGTATATTGTAGAGAACAGCTGTCCCGATGTATGTTGTAGAGAACAGCTGTCCCAGTGTATATTGTAGAGAACAGCTGTCCCGGTGTATATCGTAGTGAACATCAGTCCCAGTGTATATTGTAGAGAACAGCTGTCCTGGTAAATATTGTCATGAACAGCTGTCCCGGTATATGTTGTAGTGAACAGCTGTCCCGGTGTATATTGTAGTGAACAGCTGTCCCGGTGTATATTGTAGAGGACAGCTGTCCCGGTGTATATTGCTGTGAACAGCTGTCCCGGTGTATATTGCAGTGAACAGCTGTCCTGGTGTATGTTGGAGTGGACAGCTGTCCCAGTGTATATCGTAGTGAACAGCTGTCCCGGTGTATATTGTAGAGAACAGCTGTCCCGGTATATTTTGTAGTGAACAGCTGTCCCGGTGTATATTGTAGTGAACAGCTGTCCTGGCGTATATTGTAGAGAACAGCTGTCCCAGTGTATATCATAGTGAACAGCAGTCCCGATGTATGTTGTAGTGAACAGCTGTCCCGGTGTTTATTGTAGAGAACAGCTGTCCCAGTATATATCGTAGTGAACAGCTTTCCCAGTGTATGTTGTAGTGAACAGCTGTCCTGGTGTATAATGTAGTGAACAGCTGTCCTGGTGTATATTGTAGAGAACAGCTGTCCCGGTGCATATTGTAGTGAACAGCTGTCCCGGTATATGTTGTAGTGAACAGCTGTCCCGGTGTATATTGTAGTGAACAGCTATCCTGGTGTATATTGTAGAGAACAGCTGTCCCGGTGTATATTGTGGAGAACAGCTGTCCCGGTGTATATCATAGTGAACAGCAGTCCTGATGTATGTTGTAGTGAACAGCTGTCCCGGTCTTTATTGTAGAGAACAGCTGTCCCAGTATATATCGTAGTGAACAGCTTTCCCAGTGTATGTTGTAGTGAACAGCTGTCCCAGTGTATGTTGCAGTGAACAGCTGTCCTGGTGTATATTGTAGAGAACAGCTGTCCTGGTGTATATTGTAGAGAACAGCTGTCCCGATGTATGTTGTAGTGAACAGCTGTCCCGGTGTTTCTTGTAGAAGACAGCTGTCCCAGTATATATCGTAGTGAACAGCTTTCCCAGTGTATGTTGTAGTGAACAGCTGTCCCGGTGTATGTTGTAGTGAACAGCTGTCCTGGTGTATAATGTAGTGAACAGCTGTCCTGGTGTATATTGTAGAGAACAGCTGTCCTGGTGTATATTGTAATGAACAGCTGTCGCGGTGTCTCTTGTATTGAACAGCTGACCCGGTGTATATCGTAGTGAACATCTGTACCAGTGTATATTGAAGAGAACAGCTGTCCTGGTGAATACTGTCGTGAACAGCTGTCCCGATGTATGTTGTAGAGAACGGCTGTCCCGGTGTATATTGTAGAGAACAGCGGTCCCGGTGAATATTGTAGTGAACAGCTGTCCCGGTGTATGTTGTAGTGAACAGCTGTCCTGGTGTATGTTGTAGTGTACAGCTGTCCCAGTGTATGTTGTATTGAACAGCTTTCCTGGTGTATATTGTAGAAAACAATTGTCCCGGTGTATACTGTAGAGAGCAGCCGTCCTGGTGTATATCGTAGTGAACAGCTGTCCTGGTGTATGTTGTAGTGAACAGCTGTCCTGGTGTATATTGTAGAGAACAGCTGTCCCGGTGTATATCGTAGTGAACATCTGTGCCAGTGTATATTGTAGAGAACAGCTGTCCTGGTGAATATTGTCATGAACAGCTGTCCCGATGTATGTTGTAGAGAACAGCTGTCCCAGTGTATTGTGTAGAGAACAGCGGTCCCAGTGCATATTGTAGTGAACAGCTTTCCCAGTGTATGTTGTAGTGAACAGCTGTCCCGGTGAATGTTGTAGTGAACAGCTGTCCCAGTGTATATTGTAGAGAACAGCGGTCCCGGTGAATATTGTAGTGAACAGCTGTCCCTGTGCATATTGTAGAGAACAGCTGTCCTGGTGTCTTTTGTAGAGAACAGCTGTCCTGGTGTATATTGTAGAGAACAGCTGTCCCGGTGTATATCAAATGATCAGCTGTCCCAGTGTATATTGTAGTGAACAGCTGTCCTGGTGTATATTGTAGAGAACAGCTGTCCCGGTGTATATCATAGTGAACAGCAGTCCCGGTGTATGTTGTAGTGAACAGCTGTCCCGGTGTTTCTGGTAGAGAACAGCTGTCCCAGTATATATCGTAGTGAACAGCTTTCCCAGTGTATGTTGTAGTGAACAGCTGTCCCAGTGTATGTTGTAGTGAACAGCTGTCCTGGTGTATATTGTAGAGAACAGCTGTCCCAGTGTATATTGTAGTGAACAGCTGTCCCAGTATATATCGTAGTGAACAGCTTTCCCAGTGTATGTTGTAGTGAACAGCGGTCCCGGTGAATATTGTAGTGAACAGCTGTCCCGGTGCATATTGTAGAGAACAGCTGTCCTGGTGTATATTGTAGAGAACAGCTGTCCCGGTATATGTTGTAGAGAACAGCTGTCCTGGTGTATATTGTAGAGAACAGCTGTCCCGGTGTATGTTGTAGAGAACATCTGTACCAGTGTATATTGAAGAGAACAGCTGTCCTGGTGAATACTGTCGTGAACAGCTGTCCCGATGTATGTTGTAGAGAACAGCTCTCCCAGTGTATATTGTAGTAAACAGCTGTCCCGGTGAATATTGTAGTGAACAGCTGTCCAGGTGCATGTTGTAGTGAACAGCTGTCCTGGTGTATGTTGTAGTGTACAGCTGTCCCAGTGTATGTTGTATTGAACAGCTTTCCCAGTGTATATTGTAGAAAACAATTGTCCCGGTGTATATTGTAGAGAGCAGCCGTCCTGGTGTACATTGTAGTGAACAGCTGTCCTGGTGTATGTTGTCGTGAACAGCTGTCCTGGTGTATATTGTAGAGAACAGCTGTCCCAGTGTATATTGTAGTGAACAGCTGTCCCGGTGTATACTGTAGAGAATAGCTGTCCCTGTGTATATTGTAGAGAACAGCTGTCCCGATGTATGTTGTAGAGAACAGCTGTCCCAGTGTATATTGTAGAGAACAGCTGTCCCGGTGTATATCGTAGTGAACATCAGTCCCAGTGTATATTGTAGAGAACAGCTGTCCTGGTAAATATTGTCATGAACAGCTGTCCCGATGTATGTTGTAGTGAACAGCTGTCCCGGTGTATATTGTAGTGAACAGCTGTCCCAGTGTATATTGTAGTGAACAGCGGTCCCGGTGCATATTGTAGTGAAAAGCTGTCCCGGTATATGTTGTAGTGAACAGCTGACCAGGTGTATATTGTAGTGAACAGCTGTCCCGGTGTATATTGTAGAGGACAGCTGTCCCGGTGTATATTGCTGTGAACAGCTGTCCCGGTGTATATTGCAGTGAACAGCTGTCCTGGTGTATGTTGGAGTGGACAGCTGTCCCAGTGTATATCGTAGTGAACAGCTGTCCTGGTGTATAATGTAGTGAACAGCTGTCCTGGTGTATATTGTAGAGAACAGCTGTCCTGGTGTATATTGTAATGAACAGCTGTCGCGGTGTCTCTTGTATTGAACAGCTGACCCGGTGTATATCGTAGTGAACATCTGTACCAGTGTATATTGAAGAGAACAGCTGTCCTGGTGAATACTGTCGTGAACAGCTGTCCCGATGTATGTTGTAGAGAACGGCTGTCCCGGTGTATATTGTAGAGAACAGCGGTCCCGGTGAATATTGTAGTGAACAGCTGTCCCGGTGTATGTTGTAGTGAACAGCTGTCCTGGTGTATGTTGTAGTGTACAGCTGTCCCAGTGTATGTTGTATTGAACAGCTTTCCTGGTGTATATTGTAGAAAACAATTGTCCCGGTGTATACTGTAGAGAGCAGCCGTCCTGGTGTATATCGTAGTGAACAGCTGTCCTG
Source organism: Chiloscyllium plagiosum (assembly GCF_037043375.1). Taxonomy (NCBI): domain Eukaryota; kingdom Metazoa; phylum Chordata; class Chondrichthyes; order Orectolobiformes; family Hemiscylliidae; genus Chiloscyllium; species Chiloscyllium plagiosum. Next base: position 37,835,963 of record NW_028270180.1, on the reverse strand, counting down.
GTGTATGTTGTAGTGAACAGCTGTCCTGGTGTATATTGTAGAGAACAGCTGTCCCGGTGTATATCGTAGTGAACATCTGTGCCAGTGTATATTGTAGAGAACAGCTGTCCTGGTGAATATTGTCATGAACAGCTGTCCCGATGTATGTTGTAGAGAACAGCTGTCCCAGTGTATTGTGTAGAGAACAGCGGTCCCGGTGCATATTGTAGTGAACAGCTTTCCCAGTGTATGTTGTAGTGAACAGCTGTCCCGGTGAATGTTGTAGTGAACAGCTGTCCCAGTGTATATTGTAGAGAACAGCGGTCCCGGTGAATATTGTAGTGAACAGCTGTCCCTGTGCATATTGTAGAGAACAGCTGTCCTGGTGTCTTTTGTAGAGAACAGCTGTCCTGGTGTATATTGTAGAGAACAGCTGTCCCGGTGTATATCAAATGATCAGCTGTCCCAGTGTATATTGTAGTGAACAGCTGTCCTGGTGTATATTGTAGAGAACAGCTGTCCCGGTGTATATCATAGTGAACAGCAGTCCCGGTGTATGTTGTAGTGAACAGCTGTCCCGGTGTTTCTGGTAGAGAACAGCTGTCCCAGTATATATCGTAGTGAACAGCTTTCCCAGTGTATGTTGTAGTGAACAGCTGTCCCAGTGTATGTTGTAGTGAACAGCTGTCCTGGTGTATATTGTAGAGAACAGCTGTCCCAGTGTATATTGTAGTGAACAGCTGTCCCAGTATATATCGTAGTGAACAGCTTTCCCAGTGTATGTTGTAGTGAACAGCGGTCCCAGTGAATATTGTAGTGAACAGCTGTCCCGGTGCATATTGTAGAGAACAGCTGTCCTGGTGTATATTGTAGAGAACAGCTGTCCCGGTATATGTTGTAGAGAACAGCTGTCCTGGTGTATATTGTAGAGAACAGCTGTCCCGGTGTATGTTGTAGAGAACATCTGTACCAGTGTATATTGAAGAGAACAGCTGTCCTGGTGAATACTGTCGTGAACAGCTGTCCCGATGTATGTTGTAGAGAACAGCTCTCCCAGTGTATATTGTAGAAAACAATTGTCCCGGTGTATATTGTAGAGAGCAGCCGTCCTGGTGTACATTGTAGTGAACAGCTGTCCTGGTGTATGTTGTAGTGAACAGCTGTCCCAGTGTATATTGTAGAGAACAGCTGTCCCAGTGTATATTGTAGTGAACAGCTGTCCCGGTGTATACTGTAGAGAATAGCTGTCCCTGTGTATATTGTAGAGAACAGCTGTCCCGATGTATGTTGTAGAGAACAGCTGTCCCAGTGTATATTGTAGAGAACAGCTGTCCCGGTGTATATCGTAGTGAACATCAGTCCCAGTGTATATTGTAGAGAACAGCTGTCCTGGTAAATATTGTCATGAACAGCTGTCCCGATGTATGTTGTAGTGAACAGCTGTCCCGGTGTATATTGTAGTGAACAGCTGTCCCAGTGTATATTGTAGTGAACAGCGGTCCCGGTGCATATTGTAGTGAAAAGCTGTCCCGGTATATGTTGTAGTGAACAGCTGTCCCGGTGTATATTGTAGTGAACAGCTGTCCCGGTGTATATTGTAGAGGACAGCTGTCCCGGTGTATATTGCTGTGAACAGCTGTCCCGGTGTATATTGCAGTGAACAGCTGTCCTGGTGTATGTTGGAGTGGACAGCTGTCCCAGTGTATATTGTAGTGAACAGCTGTCCCGGTGTATATTGTAGAGAACAGCTGTCCCGGTATATGTTGTAGTGAACTGCTGTCCCGGTGTATATTGTAGTGAACAGCTATCCTGGTGTATATTGTAGAGAACAGCTGTCCCGGTGTATATTGTGGAGAACAGCTGTCCCGGTGTATATCATAGTGAACAGCAGTCCTGATGTATGTTGTAGTGAACAGCTGTCCCGGTCTTTATTGTAGAGAACAGCTGTCCCAGTATATAGTGTAGTGAACAGCTTTCCCAGTGTATGTTGTAGTGAACAGCTGTCCCAGTGTATGTTGCAGTGAACAGCTGTCCTGGTGTATATTGTAGAGAACAGCTGTCCTGGTGTATATTGTAGAGAACAGCTGTCCCGATGTATGTTGTAGTGAACAGCTGTCCCGGTGTTTCTTGTAGAAGACAGCTGTCCCAGTATATATCGTAGTGAACAGCTTTCCCAGTGTATGTTGTAGTGAACAGCTTTCCCAGTGTATGTTGTAGTGAACAGCTGTCCCGGTGTATGTTGTAGTGAACAGCTGTCCTGGTGTATAATGTAGTGAACAGCTGTCCTGGTGTATGTTGTAGAGAACAGCTGTCCTGGTGTATATTGTAATGAACAGCTGTCGCGGTGTCTCTTGTATTGAACAGCTGACCCGGTGTATATCGTAGTGAACATCTGTCCCAGTGTATATTGAAGAGAACAGCTGTCCTGGTGAATACTGTCGTGAACAGCTGTCCCGATGTATGTTGTAGAGAACGGCTGTCCCGGTGTATATTGTAGAGAACAGCGGTCCCGGTGAATATTGTAGTGAACAGCTGTCCCGGTGTATGTTGTAGTGAACAGCTGTCCTGGTGTATGTTGTAGTGTACAGCTGTCCCAGTGTATGTTGTCTTGAACAGCTTTCCTGGTGTACATTGTAGAAAACAATTGTCCCGGTGTATACTGTAGAGAACAGCTGTCCTGGTGAATATTGTCATGAACAGCTGTCCCGATGTATGTTGTAGAGAACAGCTGTCCCAGTGTATTGTGTAGAGAACAGCGGTCCCGGTGCATATTGCAGTGAACAGCTTTCCCAGTGTATGTTGTAGTGAACAGCTGTCCCGGTGAATGTTGTAGTGAACAGCTGTCCCAGTATATATTGTAGAGAACAGCGCTCCCGGTGAATATTGTAGTGAACAGCTGTCCTGGTGTATATTGTAGAGAACAGCTGTCCCGGTGTATATCAAATGATCAGCTGTCCCAGTGTATATTGTAGTGAACAGCTGTCCTGGTGTATATTGTAGAGAACAGCTGTCCCGGTGTATATCATAGTGAACAGCAGTCCCGGTGTATGTTGTAGTGAACAGCTGTCCCGGTGTTTCTGGTAGAGAACAGCTGTCCCAGTATATATCGTAGTGAACAGCTTTCCCAGTGTATGTTGTAGTGAACAGCTGTCCCAGTGTATGTTGTAGTGAACAGCTGTCCTGGTGTATATTGTAGAGAACAGCTGTCCCAGTGTATATTGTAGTGAACAGCTGTCCCAGTATATATCGTAGTGAACAGCTTTCCCAGTGTATGTTGTAGTGAACAGCGGTCCCAGTGAATATTGTAGTGAACAGCTGTCCCGGTGCATATTGTAGAGAACAGCTGTCCCGGTATATGTTGTAGAGAACAGCTGTCCTGGTGTATATTGTAGAGAACAGCTGTCCCGGTGTATGTTGTAGAGAACATCTGTACCAGTGTATATTGAAGAGAACAGCTGTCCTGGTGAATACTGTCGTGAACAGCTGTCCCGATGTATGTTGTAGAGAACAGCTCTCCCAGTGTATATTGTAGTAAACAGCTGTCCCGGTGAATATTGTAGTGAACAGCTGTCCAGGTGCATGTTGTAGTGAACAGCTGTCCCAGTGTATGTTGTATTGAACAGCTTTCCCAGTGTATATTGTAGAAAACAATTGTCCCGGTGTATATTGTAGAGAGCAGCCGTCCTGGTGTACATTGTAGTGAACAGCTGTCCTGGTGTATGTTGTAGTGAACAGCTGTCCTGGTGTATATTGTAGAGAACAGCTGTCCCAGTGTATATTATAGTGAACAGCTGTCCCGGTGTATACTGTAGAGAATAGCTGTCCCTGTGTATATTGTAGAGAACAGCTGTCCCGATGTATGTTGTAGAGAACAGCTGTCCCAGTGTATATTGTAGAGAACAGCTGTCCCGGTGTATATCGTAGTGAACATCAGTCCCAGTGTATATTGTAGAGAACAGCTGTCCTGGTAAATATTGTCATGAACAGCTGTCCCGATGTATGTTGTAGTGAACAGCTGTCCCGGTGTATATTGTAGTGAACAGCTGTCCCAGTGTATATTGTAGTGAACAGCGGTCCCGGTGCATATTGTAGTGAAAAGCTGTCCCGGTATATGTTGTAGTGAACAGCTGTCCCGGTGTATATTGTAGTGAACAGCTGTCCCGGTGTATATTGTAGAGGACAGCTGTCCCGGTGTATATTGCTGTGAACAGCTGTCCCGGTGTATATTGCAGTGAACAGCTGTCCTGGTGTATGTTGGAGTGGACAGCTGTCCCAGTGTATATTGTAGAGAACAGCTGTCCCGGTATATGTTGTAGTGAACTGCTGTCCCGGTGTATATTGTAGTGAACAGCTATCCTGGTGTATATTGTAGAGAACAGCTGTCCCGGTGTATATTGTGGAGAACAGCTGTCCCGGTGTATATCATAGTGAACAGCAGTCCTGATGTATGTTGTAGTGAACAGCTGTCCCGGTCTTTATTGTAGAGAACAGCTGTCCCAGTATATATCGTAGTGAACAGCTTTCCCAGTGTATGTTGTAGTGAACAGCTGTCCCAGTGTATGTTGCAGTGAACAGCTGTCCTGGTGTATATTGTAGAGAACAGCTGTCCTGGTGTATATTGTAGAGAACAGCTGTCCCGATGTATGTTGTAGTGAACAGCTGTCCCGGTGTTTCTTGTAGAAGACAGCTGTCCCAGTATATATCGTAGTGAACAGCTTTCCCAGTGTATGTTGTAGTGAACAGCTTTCCCAGTGTATGTTGTAGTGAACAGCTGTCCCGGTGTATGTTGTAGTGAACAGCTGTCCTGGTGTATAATGTAGTGAACAGCTGTCCTGGTGTATGTTGTAGAGAACAGCTGTCCTGGTGTATATTGTAATGAACAGCTGTCGCGGTGTCTCTTGTATTGAACAGCTGACCCGGTGTATATCGTAGTGAACATCTGTCCCAGTGTATATTGAAGAGAACAGCTGTCCTGGTGAATACTGTCGTGAACAGCTGTCCCGATGTATGTTGTAGAGAACGGCTGTCCCGGTGTATATTGTAGAGAACAGCGGTCCCGGTGAATATTGTAGTGAACAGCTGTCCCGGTGTATGTTGTAGTGAACAGCTGTCCTGGTGTATGTTGTAGTGTACAGCTGTCCCAGTGTATGTTGTCTTGAACAGCTTTCCTGGTGTACATTGTAGAAAACAATTGTCCCGGTGTATACTGTAGAGAGCAGCCGTCCTGGTGTATATCGTAGTGAACAGCTGTCCTGGTGTATGTTGTAGTGAACAGCTGTCCTGGTGTATATTGTAGAGAACAGCTGTCCCGGTGTATATCGTAGTGAACATCTGTGCCAGTGTATATTGTAGAGAACAGCTGTCCTGGTGAATATTGTCATGAACAGCTGTCCCGATGTATGTTGTAGAGAACAGCTGTCCCAGTGTATGTTGTAGTGAACAGCTGTCCCGGTGAATGTTGTAATAAACAGCTGTCCCAGTGTATATTGTAGTGAACAGCTGTCCTGGCGTATATTGTAGAGAACAGCTGTCCCAGTGTATATCATAGTGAACAGCAGTCCCGATGTATGTTGTAGTGAACAGCTGTCCTGGTGTGTATTGTAGAGAACAGCTGTCCCAGTATATATCGTAGTGAACAGCTTTCCCAGTGTATGTTGTAGTGAACAGCTGTCCTGGTGTATAATGTAGTGAACAGCTGTCCTGGTGTATATTGTAGAGAACAGCTGTCCCGGTGCATATTGTAGTGAACAGCTGTCCCGGTATATGTTGTAGTGAACAGCTGTCCCGGTGTATATTGTAGTGAACAGCTATCCTGGTGTATATTGTAGAGAACAGCTGTCCCGGTGTATATTGTGGAGAACAGCTGTCCCGGTGTATATCATAGTGAACAGCAGTCCTGATGTATGTTGTAGTGAACAGCTGTCGCGGTCTTTATTGTAGAGAACAGCTGTCCCAGTATATATCGTAGTGAACAGCTTTCCCAGTGTATGTTGTCGTGAACAGCTGTCCCAGTGTATGTTGCAGTGAACAGCTGTCCTGGTGTATATCGTAGTGAACAGCTGTCCCGGTGTATATTGTAGAGAACAGCTGTCCCGGTATATGTTGTAGTGAACAGCTGTCCCGGTGTATATTGTAGTGAACAGCTGTCCTGGTGTGTATTGTAGAGAACAGCTGTCCCAGTATATATCGTAGTGAACAGCTTTCCCAGTGTATATTGTAGAGAACAGCTGTCCTGGTAAATATTGTCATGAACAGCTGTCCCGATGTATGTTGTAGTGAACAGCTGTCCCGGTGTATATTGTAGTGAACAGCTGTCCCAGTGTATATTGTAGTGAACAGCGGTCCTGGTGTATATCGTAGTGAACAGCTGTCCCGGTGTATATTGTAGAGAACAGCTGTCCCGGTATATGTTGTAGTGAACAGCTGTCCCGGTGTATATTGTAGTGAACAGCTGTCCTGGCGTATATTGTAGAGAACAGCTGTCCCAGTGTATATCATAGTGAACAGCAGTCCCGATGTATGTTGTAGTGAACAGCTGTCCCGGTGTTTATTGTAGAGAACAGCTGTCCCAGTATATATCGTAGTGAACAGCTTTCCCAGTGTATGTTGTAGTGAACAGCTGTCCTGGTGTATAATGTAGTGAACAGCTGTCCTGGTGTATCTTGTAGAGAACAGCTGTCCCGGTGCATATTGTAGTGAACAGCTGTCCCGGTATATGTTGTAGTGAACAGCTGTCCCGGTGTATATTGTAGTGAACAGCTATCCTGGTGTATATTGTAGAGAACAGCTGTCCCGGTGTATATTGTGGAGAACAGCTGTCCCGGTGTATATCATAGTGAAAAGCAGTCCTGATGTATGTTGTAGTGAACAGCTGTCCCGGTCTTTATTGTAGAGAACAGCTGTCCCAGTATATATCGTAGTGAACAGCTTTCCCAGTGTATGTTGTCGTGAACAGCTGTCCCAGTGTATGTTGCAGTGAACAGCTGTCCTGGTGTATATTGTAGAGAACAGCTGTCCTGGTGTATATTGTAGAGAACAGCTGTCCCGATGTATGTTGTAGTGAACAGCTGTCCCAGTGTATGTTGCAGTGAACAGCTGTCCTGGTGTATATTGTAGAGAACAGCTGTCCCGATGTATGTTGTAGTGAACAGCTGTCCCGGTGTTTCTTGTAGAAGACAGCTGTCCCAGTATATATCGTAGTGAACAGCTTTCCCAGTGTATGTTGTAGTGAACAGCTGTCCCGGTGTATATTGTAGTGAACAGCTGTCCTGGCGTATATTGTAGAGAACAGCTGTCCCAGTGTATATCATAGTGAACAGCAGTCCCGATGTATGTTGTAGTGAACAGCTGTCCCGGTGTTTATTGTAGAGAACAGCTGTCCCAGTATATATCGTAGTGAACAGCTTTCCCAGTGTATGTTGTAGTGAACAGCTGTCCTGGTGTATAATGTAGTGAACAGCTGTCCTGGTGTATCTTGTAGAGAACAGCTGTCCCGGTGCATATTGTAGTGAACAGCTGTCCCGGTATATGTTGTAGTGAACAGCTGTCCCGGTGTATATTGTAGTGAACAGCTATCCTGGTGTATATTGTAGAGAACAGCTGTCCCGGTGTATATTGTGGAGAACAGCTGTCCCGGTGTATATCATAGTGAAAAGCAGTCCTGATGTATGTTGTAGTGAACAGCTGTCCCGGTCTTTATTGTAGAGAACAGCTGTCCCAGTATATATCGTAGTGAACAGCTTTCCCAGTGTATGTTGTCGTGAACAGCTGTCCCAGTGTATGTTGCAGTGAACAGCTGTCCTGGTGTATATTGTAGAGAACAGCTGTCCTGGTGTATATTGTAGAGAACAGCTGTCCCGATGTATGTTGTAGTGAACAGCTGTCCCAGTGTATGTTGCAGTGAACAGCTGTCCTGGTGTATATTGTAGAGAACAGCTGTCCCGATGTATGTTGTAGTGAACAGCTGTCCCGGTGTTTCTTGTAGAAGACAGCTGTCCCAGTATATATCGTAGTGAACAGCTTTCCCAGTGTATGTTGTAGTGAACAGCTGTCCCGGTGTATGTTGTAGTGAACAGCTGTCCTGGTGTATAATGTAGTGAACAGCTGTCCTGGTGTATATTGTAGAGAACAGCTGTCCTGGTGTATATTGTAATGAACAGCTGTCGCGGTGTCTCTTGTATTGAACAGCTGACCCGGTGTATATCGTAGTGAACATCTGTACCAGTGTATATTGAAGAGAACAGCTGTCCTGGTGAATACTGTCGTGAACAGCTGTCCCGATGTATGTTGTAGAGAACGGCTGTCCCGGTGTATATTGTAGAGAACAGCGGTCCCGGTGAATATTGTAGTGAACAGCTGTCCCGGTGTATGTTGTAGTGAACAGCTGTCCTGGTGTATGTTGTAGTGTACAGCTGTCCCAGTGTATGTTGTATTGAACAGCTTTCCTGGTGTATATTGTAGAAAACAATTGTCCCGGTGTATACTGTAGAGAGCAGCCGTCCTGGTGTATATCGTAGTGAACAGCTGTCCTGGTGTATGTTGTAGTGAACAGCTGTCCTGGTGTATATTGTAGAGAACAGCTGTCCCGGTGTATATCGTAGTGAACATCTGTGCCAGTGTATATTGTAGAGAACAGCTGTCCTGGTGAATATTGTCATGAACAGCTGTCCCGATGTATGTTGTAGAGAACAGCGGTCCCGGTGCATATTGTAGTGAACAGCTTTCCCAGTGTATGTTGTAGTGAACAGCTGTCCCGGTGAATGTTGTAGTGAACAGCTGTCCCAGTGTATATTGTAGAGAACAGCGGTCCCGGTGAATATTGTAGTGAACAGCTGTCCCTGTGCATATTGTAGAGAACAGCTGTCCTGGTGTCTTTTGTAGAGAACAGCTGTCCTGGTGTATATTGTAGAGAACAGCTGTCCCGGTGTATATCAAATGATCAGCTGTCCCAGTGTATATTGTAGTGAACAGCTGTCCTGGTGTATATTGTAGAGAACAGCTGTCCCGGTGTATATCATAGTGAACAGCAGTCCCGGTGTATGTTGTAGTGAACAGCTGTCCCGGTGTTTCTGGTAGAGAACAGCTGTCCCAGTATATATCGTAGTGAACAGCTTTCCCAGTGTATGTTGCAGTGAACAGCTGTCCCAGTGTATGTTGTAGTGAACAGCTGTCCTGGTGTATATTGTAGAGAACAGCTGTCCCAGTGTATATTGTAGTGAACAGCTGTCCCAGTATATATCGTAGTGAACAGCTTTCCCAGTGTATGTTGTAGTGAACAGCGGTCCCGGTGAATATTGTAGTGAACAGCTGTCCCGGTGCATATTGTAGAGAACAGCTGACCTGGTGTATATTGTAGAGAACAGCTGTCCCGGTATATGTTGTAGAGAACAGCTGTCCTGGTGTATATTGTAGAGAACAGCTGTCCCGGTGTATGTTGTAGAGAACATCTGTGCCAGTGTATATTGAAGAGAACAGCTGTCCTGGTGAATACTGTCGTGAACAGCTGTCCCGATGTATGTTGTAGAGAACAGCTCTCCCAGTGTATATTGTAGTAAACAGCTGTCCCGGTGAATATTGTAGTGAACAGCTGTCCAGGTGCATGTTGTAGTGAACAGCTGTCCTGGTGTATGTTGTAGTGTACAGCTGTCCCAGTGTATGTTGTATTGAACAGCTTTCCCAGTGTATATTGTAGAAAACAATTGTCCCGGTGTATATTGTAGAGAGCAGCCGTCCTGGTGTACATTGTAGTGAACAGCTGTCCTGGTGTATGTTGTCGTGAACAGCTGTCCTGGTGTATATTGTAGAGAACAGCTGTCCCAGTGTATATTGTAGTGAACAGCTGTCCTGGTGTATATCGTAGTGAACAGCTGTCCCGGTGTATATTTTAGAGAACAGCTGTCCCGGTATATGTTGTAGTGAACAGCTGTCCCGGTGTATATTGTAGTGAACAGCTGTCCTGGCGTATATTGTAGAGAACAGCTGTCCCAGTGTATATCATAGTGAACAGCAGTCCCGATGTATGTTGTAGTGAACAGCTGTCCCGGTGTTTATTGTAGAGAACAGCTGTCCCAGTATATATCGTAGTGAACAGCTTTCCCAGTGTATGTTGTAGTGAACAGCTGTCCCGGTGAATATTGTAGTGAACAGCTGTCCCGGTGTATAATGTAGTGAACAGCTGTCCTGGTGTATGTTGTAGTGTACAGCTGTCCCAGTGTATATTGTAGTGAACAGCTGTCCTGGTGTATATCGTAGTGAACAGCTGTCCCGGTGTATATTGTAGAGAACAGCTGTCCCGGTATATGTTGTAGTGAACAGCTGTCCCAGTGTATATTGTAGTGAACAGCTGTCCTGGTGTATATCGTAGTGAACAGCTGTCCTGGCGTATATTGTAGAGAACAGCTGTCCCAGTGTATATCATAGTGAACAGCAGTCCCGATGTATGTTGTAGTGAACAGCTGTCCCGGTGTTTATTGTAGAGAACAGCTGTCCCACTATATATCGTAGTGAACAGCTTTCCCAGTGTATGTTGTAGTGAACAGCGGTCCCGGTGTATGTTGTAGTGAACAGCTGTCCTGGTGCATAATGTAGTGAACAGCTGTCCTGGTGTATCTTGTAGTGAACAGCTGTCCCGGTGCATATTGTAGAGAACAGCTGTCCCGGTATATGTTGTAGTGAACTGCTGTCCCGGTGTATATTGTAGTGAACAGCTATCCTGGTGTATATTGTAGAGAACAGCTGTCCCGGTGTATATTGTGGAGAACAGCTGTCCCGGTGTATATCATAGTGAAAAGCAGTCCTGATGTATGTTGTAGTGAACAGCTGTCCCGGTCTTTATTGTAGAGAACAGCTGTCCCAGTATATATCGTAGTGAACAGCTTTCCCAGTGTATGTTGTAGTGAACAGCTGTCCCAGTGTATGTTGCAGTGAACAGCTGTCCTGGTGTATAATGTAGTGAACAGCTGTCCTGGTGTATATGTTAGTGAACAGCTGTCCCGGTGTATAATGTAGTGAACAGCTGTCCCGGTGTATATGTTAGTGAACAGCTGTCCCAGTGTATGTTGCAGTGAACAGCTGTCCTGGTGTATATTGTAGAGAACAGCTGTCCTGGTGTATATTGTAGAGAACAGCTGTCCCGATGTATGTTGTAGTGAACAGCTGTCCCGGTGTTTCTTGGAGCAGACAGCTGTCCCAGTATATATCGTAGTGAACAGCTTTCCCAGTGTATGTTGTAGTGAACAGCTGTCCCGGTGTATGTTGTAGTGAACAGCTGTCCTGGTGTATAATGTAGTGAACAGCTGTCCTGGTGTATATTGTAGAGAACAGCTGTCCTGGTGTATATTGTAATGAACAGCTGTCGCGGTGTCTCTTGTATTGAACAGCTGACCCGGTGTATATCGTAGTGAACATCTGTACCAGTGTATATTGAAGAGAACAGCTGTCCTGGTGAATACTGTCGTGAACAGCTGTCCCGATGTATGTTGTAGAGAACGGCTGTCCCGGTGTATATTGTAGAGAACAGCGGTCCCGGTGAATATTGTAGTGAACAGCTGTCCCGGTGTATGTTGTAGTGAACAGCTGTCCTGGTGTATGTTGTAGTGTACAGCTGTCCCAGTGTATGTTGTATTGAACAGCTTTCCTGGTGTATATTGTAGAAAACAATTGTCCCGGTGTATACTGTAGAGAGCAGCCGTCCTGGTGTATATCGTAGTGAACAGCTGTCCTGGTGTATGTTGTAGTGAACAGCTGTCCTGGTGTATATTGTAGAGAACAGCTGTCCCGGTGTATATCGTAGTGAACATCTGTGCCAGTGTATATTGTAGAGAACAGCTGTCCTGGTGAATATTGTCATGAACAGCTGTCCCGATGTATGTTGTAGAGAACAGCTGTCCCAGTGTATTGTGTAGAGAACAGCGGTCCCGGTGCATATTGTAGTGAACAGCTTTCCCAGTGTATGTTGTAGTGAACAGCTGTCCCGGTGAATGTTGTAGTGAACAGCTGTCCCAGTGTATATTGTAGAGAACAGCGGTCCCGGTGAATATTGTAGTGAACAGCTGTCCCTGTGCATATTGTAGAGAACAGCTGTCCTGGTGTCTTTTGTAGAGAACAGCTGTCCTGGTGTATATTGTAGAGAACAGCTGTCCCGGTGTATATCAAATGATCAGCTGTCCCAGTGTATATTGTAGTGAACAGCTGTCCTGGTGTATATTGTAGAGAACAGCTGTCCCGGTGTATATCATAGTGAACAGCAGTCCCGGTGTATGTTGTAGTGAACAGCTGTCCCGGTGTTTCTGGTAGAGAACAGCTGTCCCAGTATATATCGTAGTGAACAGCTTTCCCAGTGTATGTTGTAGTGAACAGCTGTCCCAGTGTATTTTGTAGTGACCAGCTGTCCTGGTGTATATTGTAGAGAACAGCTGTCCCAGTGTATATTGTAGTGAACAGCTGTCCCAGTATATATCGTAGTGAACAGCTTTCCCAGTGTATGTTGTAGTGAACAGCGGTCCCGGTGAACATTGTAGTGAACAGCTGTCCCGGTGCATATTGTAGAGAACAGCTGTCCTGGTGTATATTGTAGAGAACAGCTGTCCCGGTATATGTTGTAGAGAACAGCTGTCCTGGTGTATATTGTAGAGAACAGCTGTCCCGGTGTATGTTGTAGAGAACATCTGTACCAGTGTATATTGAAGAGAACAGCTGTCCTGGTGAATACTGTCGTGAACAGCTGTCCCGATGTATGTTGGAGAGAACAGCTCTCCCAGTGTATATTGTAGTAAACAGCTGTCCCGGTGAATATTGTAGTGAACAGCTGTCCAGGTGCATGTTGTAGTGAACAGCTGTCCTGGTGTATGTTGTAGTGTACAGCTGTCCCAGTGTATGTTGTATTGAACAGCTTTCCCAGTGTATATTGTAGAAAACAATTGTCCCGGTGTATATTGTAGAGAGCAGCCGTCCTGGTGTACATTGTAGTGAACAGCTGTCCTGGTGTATGTTGTCGTGAACAGCTGTCCTGGTGTATATTGTAGAGAACAGCTGTCCCAGTGTATATTGTAGTGAACAGCTGTCCCGGTGTATACTGTAGAGAATAGCTGTCCCAGTGTATATTGTAGTGAACAGCTGTCCCAGTATATATCGTAGTGAACAGCTTTCCCAGTGTATGTTGTAGTGAACAGCGGTCCCGGTGAACATTGTAGTGAACAGCTGTCCCGGTGCATATTGTAGAGAACAGCTGTCCTGGTGTATATTGTAGAGAACAGCTGTCCCAGTGTATATTGTAGTGAACAGCTGTCCCGGTGTATACTGTAGAGAATAGCTGTCCCGGTGTATATTGTAGAGAACAGCTGTCCCGATGTATGTTGTAGAGAACAGCTGTCCCAGTGTATATTGTAGAGAACAGCTGTCCCGGTGTATATCGTAGTGAACATCAGTCCCAGTGTATATTGTAGAGAACAGCTGTCCTGGTAAATAATGTCATGAACAGCTGTCCCGATGTATGTTGTAGTGAACAGCTGTCCCGGTGTATATTGTAGTGAACAGCTGTCCCAGTGTATATTGTAGTGAACAGCGGTCCCGGTGCATATTGTAGTGAAAAGCTGTCCCGGTGTATATTGTAGAGGACAGCTGTCCCGGTGTATATTGCTGTGAACAGCTGTCCCGGTGTATATTGCAGTGAACAGCTGTCCTGGTGTATGTTGGAGCGGACAGCTGTCCCAGTGTATATCGTAGTGAACATCTGTCCCGGTGTATATTGTAGAGAACAGCTGTCCCGGTATATGTTGTAGTGAACAGCTGTCCCGGTGTATATTGTAGTGAACAGCTGTCCTGGCGTATATTGTAGAGAACAGCTGTCCCAGTGTATATCATAGTGAACAGCAGTCCCGATGTATGTTGTAGTGAACAGCTGTCCCGGTGTTTATTGTAGAGAACAGCTGTCCCAGTATATATCGTAGTGAACAGCTTTCCCAGTGTATGTTGTAGTGAACAGCTGTCCTGGTGTATAATGTAGTGAACAGCTGTCCTGGTGTATATTGTAGAGAACAGCTGTCCCGGTGCATATTGTAGTGAACAGCTGTCCCGGTATATGTTGTAGTGAACAGCTGTCCCGGTGTATATTGTAGTGAACAGCTATCCTGGTGTATATTGTAGAGAACAGCTGTCCCGGTGTATATTGTGGAGAACAGCTGTCCCGGTGTATATCATAGTGAACAGCAGTCCTGATGTATGTTGTAGTGAACAGCTGTCCCGGTCTTTATTGTAGAGAACAGCTGTCCCAGTATATATCGTAGTGAACAGCTTTCCCAGTGTATGTTGTAGTGAACAGCTGTCCCAGTGTATGTTGCAGTGAACAGCTGTCCTGGTGTATATTGTAGAGAACAGCTGTCCTGGTGTATATTGTAGAGAACAGCTGTCCCGATGTATGTTGTAGTGAACAGCTGTCCCGGTGTTTCTTGTAGAAGACAGCTGTCCCAGTATATATCGTAGTGAACAGCTTTCCCAGTGTATGTTGTAGTGAACAGCTGTCCCGGTGTATGTTGTAGTGAACAGCTGTCCTGGTGTATAATGTAGTGAACAGCTGTCCTGGTGTATATTGTAGAGAACAGCTGTCCTGGTGTATATTGTAATGAACAGCTGTCGCGGTGTCTCTTGTATTGAACAGCTGACCCGGTGTATATCGTAGTGAACATCTGTACCAGTGTATATTGAAGAGAACAGCTGTCCTGGTGAATACTGTCGTGAACAGCTGTCCCGATGTATGTTGTAGAGAACGGCTGTCCCGGTGTATATTGTAGAGAACAGCGGTCCCGGTGAATATTGTAGTGAACAGCTGTCCTGGTGTATGTTGTAGTGTACAGCTGTCCCAGTGTATGTTGTATTGAACAGCTTTCCTGGTGTACATTGTAGAAAACAATTGTCCCGGTGTATACTGTAGAGAGCAGCCGTCCTGGTGTATATCGTAGTGAACAGCTGTCCTGGTGTATGTTGTAGTGAACAGCTGTCCTGGTGTATATTGTAGAGAACAGCTGTCCCGGTGTATATCGTAGTGAACATCTGTGCCAGTGTATATTGTAGAGAACAGCTGTCCTGGTGAATATTGTCATGAACAGCTGTCCCGATGTATGTTGTAGAGAACAGCTGTCCCAGTGTATTGTGTAGAGAACAGCGGTCCCGGTGCATATTGTAGTGAACAGCTTTCCCAGTGTATGTTGTAGTGAACAGCTGTCCCGGTGAATATTGTAGTGAACAGCTGTCCCTGTGCATATTGTAGAGAACAGCTGTCCTGGTGTCTTTTGTAGAGAACAGCTGTCCTGGTGTATATTGTAGAGAACAGCTGTCCCGGTGTATGTTGTAGAGAACAGCTGTCCCGGTGTATGTTGTAGTGAACAGCTGTCCCAGTGTGTATTGGAGTGAACAGTTGTCCCGGTGCATATTGTAGTGAACAGCTGCCCTGGTGTATATTGTAGAGAACAGCTGTCCCGGTGTATATTATAGAGAACAGCTGTCCTGGTGTATGTTGTAGAGAACAGCTGCCCCGGTGTATATTGTCGTGAACAGCTGCCCCGGTGTATATCGTAGTGAACATCTGTACCAGTGTATATTGTAGAGAACAGCTGTCCTGGTGAATACTGTCGTGAACAGCTGTCCCAGTGTATGTTGTAGTGAACAGCTCTCCTGGGATATATTGTAGAAAACAATTGTCCGGGTGTATATTGTAGAGAATAGCTGTCCCGGTGTATATTGTAGAGAACAGCTGTCCCGATGTATGTTGTAGAGAACAGCTGTCCCAGTGTATATTGTAGAGAACAGCTGTCCCGGTGTATATCGTAGTGAACATCAGTCCCAGTGTATATTGTAGAGAACAGCTGTCCTGG
This sequence comes from Chiloscyllium plagiosum, assembly GCF_037043375.1. Classification (NCBI taxonomy): domain Eukaryota; kingdom Metazoa; phylum Chordata; class Chondrichthyes; order Orectolobiformes; family Hemiscylliidae; genus Chiloscyllium; species Chiloscyllium plagiosum. The sequence continues at coordinate 37,820,118 of NW_028270180.1, read as the reverse complement.
TAAATAATGTCATGAACAGCTGTCCCGATGTATGTTGTAGTGAACAGCTGTCCCGGTGTATATTGTAGTGAACAGCTGTCCCAGTGTATATTGTAGTGAACAGCGGTCCCGGTGCATATTGTAGTGAAAAGCTGTCCCGGTGTATATTGTAGAGGACAGCTGTCCCGGTGTATATTGCTGTGAACAGCTGTCCCGGTGTATATTGCAGTGAACAGCTGTCCTGGTGTATGTTGGAGCGGACAGCTGTCCCAGTGTATATCGTAGTGAACATCTGTCCCGGTGTATATTGTAGAGAACAGCTGTCCCGGTATATGTTGTAGTGAACAGCTGTCCCGGTGTATATTGTAGTGAACAGCTGTCCTGGCGTATATTGTAGAGAACAGCTGTCCCAGTGTATATCATAGTGAACAGCAGTCCCGATGTATGTTGTAGTGAACAGCTGTCCCGGTGTTTATTGTAGAGAACAGCTGTCCCAGTATATATCGTAGTGAACAGCTTTCCCAGTGTATGTTGTAGTGAACAGCTGTCCTGGTGTATAATGTAGTGAACAGCTGTCCTGGTGTATATTGTAGAGAACAGCTGTCCCGGTGCATATTGTAGTGAACAGCTGTCCCGGTATATGTTGTAGTGAACAGCTGTCCCGGTGTATATTGTAGTGAACAGCTATCCTGGTGTATATTGTAGAGAACAGCTGTCCCGGTGTATATTGTGGAGAACAGCTGTCCCGGTGTATATCATAGTGAACAGCAGTCCTGATGTATGTTGTAGTGAACAGCTGTCCCGGTCTTTATTGTAGAGAACAGCTGTCCCAGTATATATCGTAGTGAACAGCTTTCCCAGTGTATGTTGTAGTGAACAGCTGTCCCAGTGTATGTTGCAGTGAACAGCTGTCCTGGTGTATATTGTAGAGAACAGCTGTCCTGGTGTATATTGTAGAGAACAGCTGTCCCGATGTATGTTGTAGTGAACAGCTGTCCCGGTGTTTCTTGTAGAAGACAGCTGTCCCAGTATATATCGTAGTGAACAGCTTTCCCAGTGTATGTTGTAGTGAACAGCTGTCCCGGTGTATGTTGTAGTGAACAGCTGTCCTGGTGTATAATGTAGTGAACAGCTGTCCTGGTGTATATTGTAGAGAACAGCTGTCCTGGTGTATATTGTAATGAACAGCTGTCGCGGTGTCTCTTGTATTGAACAGCTGACCCGGTGTATATCGTAGTGAACATCTGTACCAGTGTATATTGAAGAGAACAGCTGTCCTGGTGAATACTGTCGTGAACAGCTGTCCCGATGTATGTTGTAGAGAACGGCTGTCCCGGTGTATATTGTAGAGAACAGCGGTCCCGGTGAATATTGTAGTGAACAGCTGTCCTGGTGTATGTTGTAGTGTACAGCTGTCCCAGTGTATGTTGTATTGAACAGCTTTCCTGGTGTACATTGTAGAAAACAATTGTCCCGGTGTATACTGTAGAGAGCAGCCGTCCTGGTGTATATCGTAGTGAACAGCTGTCCTGGTGTATGTTGTAGTGAACAGCTGTCCTGGTGTATATTGTAGAGAACAGCTGTCCCGGTGTATATCGTAGTGAACATCTGTGCCAGTGTATATTGTAGAGAACAGCTGTCCTGGTGAATATTGTCATGAACAGCTGTCCCGATGTATGTTGTAGAGAACAGCTGTCCCAGTGTATTGTGTAGAGAACAGCGGTCCCGGTGCATATTGTAGTGAACAGCTTTCCCAGTGTATGTTGTAGTGAACAGCTGTCCCGGTGAATATTGTAGTGAACAGCTGTCCCTGTGCATATTGTAGAGAACAGCTGTCCTGGTGTCTTTTGTAGAGAACAGCTGTCCTGGTGTATATTGTAGAGAACAGCTGTCCCGGTGTATGTTGTAGAGAACAGCTGTCCCGGTGTATGTTGTAGTGAACAGCTGTCCCAGTGTGTATTGGAGTGAACAGTTGTCCCGGTGCATATTGTAGTGAACAGCTGCCCTGGTGTATATTGTAGAGAACAGCTGTCCCGGTGTATATTATAGAGAACAGCTGTCCTGGTGTATGTTGTAGAGAACAGCTGCCCCGGTGTATATTGTCGTGAACAGCTGCCCCGGTGTATATCGTAGTGAACATCTGTACCAGTGTATATTGTAGAGAACAGCTGTCCTGGTGAATACTGTCGTGAACAGCTGTCCCAGTGTATGTTGTAGTGAACAGCTCTCCTGGGATATATTGTAGAAAACAATTGTCCGGGTGTATATTGTAGAGAGCAGCCGTCCCGGTGTATATTGTAGTGAACAGCTGTCCTGGTGTATATTGCAGTGAACAGTTGTCCCGGTGTATATTGTAGAGAACAGCTGTCCCGGTGTATATTGCAGTGAACAGCTATCCCGGTGTATGTTGTATTGAACAGCTGTCCCAGTGTATATTGTAGAAAACAGTTGTCCCGGTGTATATTGTAGAGAACAGCTGAACCGGTGCATATCGTAGTGAATAGCTGTCCCGGTGTATATTGTAGTGAATAGCTGTCCCAGTGTATATTGTAGAGAACAGCTGTCCCGGTGTCTCTTGTATTGAACAGCTGACCCGGTGTATATCGTAGTGAACATCTGTACCAGTGTATATTGAAGAGAACAGCTGTCCTGGTGAATACTGTCGTGAACAGCTGTCCCGATGTATGTTGTAGAGAACGGCTGTCCCGGTGTATATTGTAGAGAACAGCGGTCCCGGTGAATATTGTAGTGAACAGCTGTCCTGGTGTATGTTGTAGTGTACAGCTGTCCCAGTGTATGTTGTATTGAACAGCTTTCCTGGTGTACATTGTAGAAAACAATTGTCCCGGTGTATACTGTAGAGAGCAGCCGTCCTGGTGTATATCGTAGTGAACAGCTGTCCTGGTGTATGTTGTAGTGAACAGCTGTCCTGGTGTATATTGTAGAGAACAGCTGTCCCGGTGTATATTGTAGTGAACATCTGTGCCAGTGTATATTGTAGAGAACAGCTGTCCTGGTGAATATTGTCATGAACAGCTGTCCCGATGTATGTTGTAGAGAACAGCTGTCCCAGTGTATTGTGTAGAGAACAGCGGTCCCGGTGCATATTGTAGTGAACAGCTTTCCCAGTGTATGTTGTAGTGAACAGCTGTCCCGGTGAATATTGTAGTGAACAGCTGTCCCTGTGCATATTGTAGAGAACAGCTGTCCTGGTGTCTTTTGTAGAGAACAGCTGTCCTGGTGTATATTGTAGAGAACAGCTGTCCCGGTGTATGTTGTAGAGAACAGCTGTCCCGGTGTATGTTGTAGTGAACAGCTGTCCCAGTGTGTATTGGAGTGAACAGTTGTCCCGGTGCATATTGTAGTGAACAGCTGCCCTGGTGTATATTGTAGAGAACAGCTGTCCCGGTGTATATTATAGAGAACAGCTGTCCTGGTGTATGTTGTAGAGAACAGCTGCCCCGGTGTATATTGTCGTGAACAGCTGCCCCGGTGTATATCGTAGTGAACATCTGTACCAGTGTATATTGTAGAGAACAGCTGTCCTGGTGAATACTGTCGTGAACAGCTGTCCCAGTGTATGTTGTAGTGAACAGCTCTCCTGGGATATATTGTAGAAAACAATTGTCCGGGTGTATATTGTAGAGAGCAGCCGTCCCGGTGTATATTGTAGTGAACAGCTGTCCTGGTGTATATTGCAGTGAACAGTTGTCCCGGTGTATATTGTAGAGAACAGCTGTCCCGGTGTATATTGCAGTGAACAGCTATCCCGGTGTATGTTGTATTGAACAGCTGTCCCAGTGTATATTGTAGAAAACAGTTGTCCCGGTGTATATTGTAGAGAACAGCTGAACCGGTGCATATCGTAGTGAATAGCTGTCCCGGTGTATATTGTAGTGAATAGCTGTCCCAGTGTATATTGTAGAGAACAGCTGTCCCGGTATATGTTGTAGTGAACAGCTGTCCCGGTGGAAATTGTCGTGAACAGCTGTCCTGGTGTATATTGCAGTGAACAGTTGTCCCGGTGTATATTGTAGAGAACAGCTGTCCTGGTGTATATTGTAGTGAACAGCTGTCCTGGTGTATATTGTAGAGAACAGCTGTCCCGGTGTATACTGTAGAGAGCAGCCGTCCTGGTGTATATCGTAGTGAACAGCTGTCCTGGTGTATGTTGTAGTTAACAGCTGTCCTGGTGTATATTGTAGAGAACAGCTGTCCCGGTGTGTATTGGAGTGAACAGTTGTCCCGGTGTATATTGTAGTGAACAGCTGTCCCAGTGTATATTGTAGTGAACAGCTGTCCCGGTGTATATCGTAGTGAACAGCTGTCCTGGTGTATATTGTAGAGAATAGCTGTCCCGGTGTATATCGTAGTGAACATCTGTGCCAGTGTATATTGTAGAGAACAGCTGTCCTGGTGAATATTGTCATGAACAGCTGTCCCAATGTATGTCTAGAGAACAGCTGTCCCAGTGTATTGTGTAGAGAACAGCGGTCCCGGTGCATATTGTAGTGAACAGCTGTCCCGTTATATGTTGTAGTGAACAGCTGTCCGATGTATGTTGTAGTGAACAGCTGTCCCGGTGAATGTTGTAGTTAACAGCTGTCCCAGTGTATATTGTAGCGAACAGCTGTCCCAGTGTATATTGTCGTGAACAGCTGTCCCGGTGAATATTGTAGTGAACAGCTGTCCCGGTGCATATTGTAGAGAACAGCTGTCCTGGTGTATATTGTAGAGAACAGCTGTCCTGGTGTATATTGTCGAGAACAACTGTCCCGGTGTATGTTGTAGAGAACAGCTGTCCCGGTGTATGTTGTAGTGAACAGCTGTCCCGGTGTGTATTGGAGTGAACAGTTGTCCCGGTGTATATTGTAGTGAACAGCTGTCCCAGTGTATATTGTAGTGAACAGCTGTACCGGTGTATATTGTAGTGAACAGCTGTCCCGGGGTGTATTGGAGTGAACAGCTGTCCCGGTGTATATCGTAGTGAACAGCTGTCCTGGTGTATATTGTAGAGAATAGCTGTCCCGGTGTATATTGTAGTGAACAGCTGTCCCGGTGTAGGTTGTAGTGAACAGCTGTCCCGCTGTATGTTGTAGAGAACAGCTGTCCTGGTGTATATTGTACTGAACAGCTGTCCTTGTGTATATCATAGTGAACAGCTGTCCCAGTGTATATTGTAGTGAACAGCTGTCCTGGTGTATATTGTAGAGAATAGCTGTCCCGGTGTATATTGCAGAGAACAGCTGTCCTGGTGTATACTGTAGAGAGCAGCCGTCCTGGTGTATATCGTAGTGAACAGCTGTCCTGGTGTATGTTGTAGTTAACAGCTGTCCTGGTGTATATTGTAGAGAACAGCTGTCCCGGTGTGTATTGGAGTGAACAGTTGTCCCGGTGTATATTGTAGTGAACAGCTGTCCTGGTGTATATTGTAGTGAACAGCTGTCCCGGTGTATATTGTAGTGAACAGCTGTGCCGGTGTATGTTGTAGTGAACAGCTGTCCCGGTGTGAATTGGAGTGAACAGTTGTCCCAGTGTATATTGTAGTGAACAGCTGTCCCAGTGTATATTGTAGTGAACAGCTGTCCTGGTGAATATTGTCATGAACAGCTGTCCCAATGTATGTTGTAGAGAACAGCTGTCCCAGTGTATTGTGTAGAGAACAGCGGTCCCGGTGCATATTGTAGTGAACAGCTGTCCCGTTATATGTTGTAGTGAACAGCTGTCCCAGTGTATGTTGTAGTGAACAGCTGTCCCGGTGAATGTTGTAGTGAACAGCTGTCCCAGTGTATATTGTAGCGAACAGCTGTCCCAGTGTATATTGTCGTGAACAGCTGTCCCGGTGAATATTGTAGTGAACAGCTGTCCCGGTGCATATTGTAGAGAACAGCTGTCCTGGTGTATATTGTAGAGAACAGCTGTCCTGGTGTATATTGTAGAGAACAACTGTCCCGGTGTATGTTGTAGAGAACAGCTGTCCCGGTGTATGTTGTAGTGAACAGCTGTCCCGGTGTGTATTGGAGTGAACAGTTGTCCCGGTGTATATTGTAGTGAACAGCTGTCCCAGTGTATATTGTAGTGAACAGCTGTACCGGTGTATATTGTAGTGAACAGCTGTCCCGGGGTGTATTGGAGTGAACAGTTGTCCCGGTGTATATTGCAGTGAACAGCTGTCCCAGTGTATATTGTAGTGAACAGCTGTCCCGGTGTATATCGTAGTGAACCGCTGTCCTGATGTATATTGTAGAGAATAGCTGTCCCGGTGTATATTGTAGTGAACAGCTGTCCCGGTGTAGGTTGTAGTGAACAGCTGTCCCGCTGTATGTTGTAGAGAACAGCTGTCCCAGTGTATATTGTAGTGAACAGCTGTCCTGGTGTATATTGTAGAGAACAGCTGTCCCGGTGTATATTGCAGAGAACAGCTGTCCTGGTGTATATTGTAGAGAACAGCTGTCCCAGTGTATATTGTAGTGAACAGCTGTCCCAGTGTATATTGTAGTGAACAGCTGTCCCGGTGTATATCATAGTGAACAGCTGTCCCAGTGTATATTGTAGTGAACAGCTGTCCTGGTGTATATTGTAGAGAACAGCTGTCCCGGTGTATATTGTAGAGAACAGCTGTCCTGGTGTATGTTGTAGAGAACAGCTGCCCCGGTGGAAATTGTCGTGAACAGCTGTCCCGGTGTATATCGTAGTGAACATCTGTACCAGTGTATATTGTAGTGAACAGCTGTCCTGGTGAATACTGTCGTGAACAGCTGTCCCAGTGTATGTTGTAGTGAACAGCTTTCCCGGTGTATATTGTAGAAAACAATTGTCCCGGTGTATATTGTAGAGAGCAGCCGTCCCGGTGTATATTGTAGTGAACAGCTGTCCTGGTGTATATTGCAGTGAACAGTTGTCCAGGTGTATATTGTAGGGAACAGCTGTCCTGGTGTATATTGCAGTGAACAGCTGTCCCGGTGTATGTTGTATTGAACAGCTGTCCCAGTGTATATTGTAGAAAACAGTTGTCCCGGTGTATATTGTAGAGAGCAGCTGAACCGGTGCATATCGTAGTGAATAGCTGTCCCGGTGGATATTGTAGTGAACAGCTGTCCCGGTGTATATTGTAGAGAACAGCTGTCCCGGTGTGTATTGGAGTGAACAGTTGTCTCGGTGTATATTGTAGTGAACAGCTGTCCCGGTGTATATCGTAGTGAACATCTGTACCAGTGTATATTGAAGAGAACAGCTGTCCTGGTGAATACTGTCGTGAACAGCTGTCCCGATGTATGTTGTAGAGAACAGCTCTCCCAGTGTATATTGTAGTAAACAGCTGTCCCGGTGAATATTGTAGTGAACAGCTGTCCTGGTGTATGTTGTAGTGAACAGCTGTCCTGGTGTATGTTGTAGTGTACAGCTGTCCCAGTGTATGTTGTGTTGAACAGCTTTCCCAGTGTATATTGCAGAAAACAATTGTCCCGGTGTATATTGTAGAGAGCAGCCGTCCTGGTGTACATTGTAGTGAACAGCTGTCCTGGTGTATGTTGTAGTGAACAGCTGTCCTGGTGTATATTGTAGAGAACAGCTGTCCCAGTGTATACTGTAGTGAACAGCTGTCCCTATGTATATTGTAGAGAATAGCTGTCCCGGTGTATATTGTAGTGAACAGCTGTCCCGGTGTATATCGTAGTGAACATCAGTCCCAGCGTATATTGTAGAGAACAGCTGTCCTGGTGAATATTGTCATGAACAGCTGTCCCGATGTATGTTGTAGAGAACAGCTGTCCTAGTGTATATTGTAGAGAACAGCTGTCCTGGTGAATATTGTCATGAACAGCTGTCCCGATGTATGTTGTAGAGAACAGCTGTCCCAGTGTATATTGTAGAGAACAGCTGTCCCGGTGTATATCGTAGTGAACATCAGTCCCAGTGTATATTGTAGAGAACAGCTGTCCTGGTGAATATTGTCATGAACAGCTGTCCCGGTGTATGTTGTAATGAACAGCTGTCCCAGTGTATATTGTAGTGAACAGCTGTCCCGGTATATGTTGTAGTGAACAGCTGTCCCGGTGTATATTGTAGTTAACAGCTGTCCCGGTGTATATTGTAGTGAACAGCTGTCCCGGTGTATATTGTAGAGAACAGCTGTCCCGGTGTATGTTGTAGTGAACAGCTGTCCTGGTGTATGTTGGAGTGGACAGCTGTCCCAGTGTATATCGTAGTGAACAGCTGTCCCAGTGTATATTGTAGAGAACAGCTGTCCCGGTATATGTTGTCGTGAACAGCTGTCCCGGTGTATATTGTAGTGAACAGCTGTCCTGATGTATTTTGTAGTGAACAGCTGTCCAGGTGTTTATTGTAGAGAACAGCTGTCCCAGTATATATCGTAGTGAACAGCTTTCCCAGTGTATGTTGTAGTGAACAGCTGTCCCGGTGTATGTTGTAGTGAACAGCTGTCCTGGTGTATAATGTGGTGAACAGCTGTCCTGGTGTATATTGTAGAGAACAGCTGTCCCGGTGCATATTGTAGTGAACAGCTGTCCCGGTATATGTTGTAGTGAACAGCTGTCCCGGTGTATATTGTAGTGAACAGCTATCCTGGTGTATATTGTAGAGAACAGCTGTCCCGGTGTATGTTGTGGAGAACAGCTGTCCCGGTGTATATCATAGTGAACAGCAGTCCTGATGTATGTTGTAGTGAACAGCTGTCCCGGTGTTTATTGTAGAGAACAGCTGTCCCAGTATATATCGTAGTGAACAGCTTTCCCAGTGTATGTTGTAGTGAACAGCTGTCCCGGTGTATGTTGTAGTGAACAGCTGTCCCGGTGTTTGTTGCAGTGAACAGCTGTCCTGGTGTATATTGTAGAGAACAGCTGTCCTGGTGTATATTGTAGAGAACAGCTGTCCCGGTGTATGTTGTAGTGAACAGCTGTCCCGGTGTATGTTGTAGTGAACAGCTGTCCTGGTGTATATTGTCGAGAACAGCTGTCCTGGTGTATATTGTAGAGAACAGCTGTCCTGGTGTATATTGTAGTGAACAGCTGTCGCGGTGTATATTGTATTGAACAGCTGTCCCGGTGTATATCGTAGTGAACATCTGTACCGATGTATGTTGAAGAGAACAGCTGTCCTGGTGAATACTGTCGTGAACAGCTGTCCCGATGTATGTTGTAGGGAACAGCTGTCCCGGTGTATATTGAAGAGAACAGCTGTCCCGGTGTATATTGTAGTGAACAGCTGTCCCGGTGTATATTGTAGAGAACAGCTGTCCCGGTGTATATTGTAGTGAACAGCTGTCCCGGTGTATATTGTAGTGAACAGCTGTCCCGGTGTATATTGAAGAGAACAGCTGTCCCGGTGTATATTGTAGTGAACAGCTGTCCTGGTGTATATTGTAGAGAACAGCTGTCCCAGTGTATATTGTAGTGAGCAGCTGTCCCGGTCTATATTGTAGAAAACAATTGTCCCGGTGTATACTGTAGAGAGCAGCCGTCCTGGTGTATATCGTAGTGAACAGCTGTCCTGGTGTATGTTGTAGTGAACAGCTGTCCTGGTGTATATTGTAGAGAACAGCTGTCCCGGTGTGTATTGGAGTGAACAGTTGTCCCGGTGTATATTGTAGTGAACAGCTGTCCCAGTGTATATTGTTGTGAACAGCTGTCCCGGTGTATATCGTAGTGAACAGCTGTCCTGGTGTATATTGTAGAGAATAGCTGTCCCGGTGTATATTGTAGTGAACATCTGTGCCAGTGTATATTGTAGAGAACAGCTGTCCTGGTGAATATTGTCATGAACAGCTGTCCCGATGTATGTTGTAGAGAACAGCTGTCCCAGTGTATTGTGTAGAGAACAGCGGTCCCGGTGCATATTGTAGTGAACAGCTGTCCCGGTGTATGTTGTAGTGAACAGCTGTCCCGGTGTATATTGTAGTGAACAGCTGTCCCGGTGTATATTGTAGAGAACAGCTGTCCCGGTGTATATTGCAGTGAACAACTGTCCCGGTGTATGTTGTAGTGAACAGCTGTCCTGGTGTATGTTGGAGTGGACAGCTGTCCCAGTGTATATCGTAGTGAACAGCTGTCCCAGTGTATATTGTAGAGAACAGCTGTCCCGGTATATGTTGTAGTGAACAGCTGTCCCGGTGTATATTGTAGTGAACAGCTGTCCTGGTGTATATTGTAGAGAACAGCTGTCCCAGTGTATATCATTTTGAACAGCAGTCCCAGTGTATGTTGTAGTGAACAGCTGTCCTGGTGTATATTGTAGAGAACAGCTGTCCCGGTGTATATTGTAGTGAACAGCTGTCCTGGTGTATATTGTAGAGAACAGCTGTCCCGGTGCATATTGTAGTGAACAGCTGTCCCGGTATATGTTGTAGTGAACAGCTGTCCCGGTGCATATTGTAGAGAACAGCTGTCCTGGTGTATATTGTAGAGAACATCTGTCCCGGTGTATATTGTAGTGAACAGCTGTCCTGGTGTATATTGTAGTGAACAGCTGTCCCAGTGTATATTGTAGTGAACAGCTGTCCCGGTGCATATTGTAGTGAACAGCTGTCCTGGTATATGTTGTAGTGAACAGCTGTCCCGGTGTATATTGTAGTGAACAGCTGTCCCGGTGTATGTTGTAGAGAACAGCTGTCCTGGTGTATATTGTAGTGAATAGCTGTCCTGGTGTATATCATAGTGAACAGCTGTCCCAGTGTATATTGTAGTGAACATCTGTCCTGGTGTATATTGTCGAGAATAGCTGTCCCGGTGTATATTGTAGAGAACAGCGGTCCCGGTGCATATTGTAGTGAACAGCTGTCCCGGTATATGTTGTAGTGAACAGCTGTCCCGGTGTATGTTGTAGAGAACAGCTGTCCTGGTGTATATTGTAGTGAATAGCTGTCCTGGTGTATATTGTAGTGAATAGCTGTCCTGGTGTATATCATAGTGAACAGCTGTCCCAGTGTATGTTGTAGTGAACAGCTGTCCTGGTGTATATTGTAGAGAACAGCTGTCCTGGTGTATATTGTAGAGAACAGCGGTCCCGGTGCATATTGTAGTGAACAGCTGTCCCGGTGCATATTGTAGTGAACAGCTGTCCCGGTGTATGTTGTCGTGAACAGCTGTCCCAGTGTACATTGTCGAGAACAGCGGTCCCGGTGAATATTGTAGTGAACAGCTGTCGCGGTGCATATTGTAGAGAACAGCTGTCCTGCTGTATATTATAGAGAACAGCTGTCCTGGTGTATACTGTAGAGAACAGCTGTCCCGGTGTATATTGTAGAGAACAGCTGTCCTGGTGTATATTGTAGAGAACAGCTGTCCCGGTGTATGTTGTAGTGAACAGCTGTCCCGGTGTATGTTGTAGTGAACAGCTGTCCCGGTGTGTATTGGAGTGAACAGTTGTCCCGGTGTATATTGTAGAGAATAGCTGTCCCGGTGTATATTGTAGTGAACAGCTGTCCCGGTGTAGGTTGTAGTGAACAGCTGTCCTGGTGTATGTTGTAGAGAACAGCTGTCCTGGGGTATACTGTAGTGAACAGCTGTCCCGGTGTATATTGTAGTGAACAGCTGTCCCAGTGTATGTTGTAGAGAACAGCTGTCCTGGTGTATATTGTAGTGAACAGCTGTCCTTGTGTATATCATAGTGAACAGCTGTCCCAGTGTATATTGTAGTGAACAGCTGTCCTGGTGTATATTGTAGAGAACAGCTGTCCCGGTGTATATTGTAGAGAACAGCTGTCGTGGTGTATGTTGTAGAGAACAGCTGCCCCGGTGTATATTGTCGTGAACAGCTGTCCCGGTGTATATCGTAGTGAACATCTGTACCAGTGTATATTGTAGAGAACAGCTGTCCCAGTGTATATTGTAGAGAACAGCTGTCCCGGTGTATATTGCAGTGAACAGTTTTCCCGGTGTATATTGTAGTGAACATCTGTACCAGTGTATATTGTAGAGAACAGCTGTCCTGGTGTATATTGTAGAAAACAGATGTCCTGGTGTATATTGTAGAGAACAGCGGTCCCAGTGTATATTGTAGTGAACAGCTGTCCCGGTGTATATTGTAGAGGACAGCTGTCCCGGTGTATATCGTAGTGAACATCTGTACCAGTGTATATTGAAGAGAACAGCTGTCCTGGTGAATACTGTCGTGAACAGCTGTCCCGATGTATGTTGTAGAGAACAGCTGTCCCAGTGTATATTGTAGAGAACAGCGGTCCCGGTGAATATTGTAGTGAACAGCTGTCCCGGTGTATGTTGTAGTGAACAGCTGTCCTGGTGTATATTGTAGAGAACAGCTGTCCTGGTGTATATTGTAGTGAACAGCTGTCCTGGTGTATATTGTAGTGAACAGCTGTCGCGGTGTATATTGTATTGAACAGCTGTCCCGGTGTATATCGTAGTGAACATCTGTACCAGTGTATATTGAAGAGAACAGCTGTCCTGGTGAATACTGTCGTGAACAGCTGTCCCGATGTATGTTGTAGGGAACAGCTGTCCCGGTGTATATTGAAGAGAACAGCGGTCCCGGTGAATATTGTAGTGAACAGCTGTCCCGGTGTATGTTGTAGTGAACAGCTGTCCTGGTGTATGTTGTAGTGTACAGCTGTCCCAGTGTATGTTGTATTGAACAGCTTTCCCGGTGTATATTGTAGAAAACAATTGTCCCGGTGTATACTGTAGAGAGCAGCCGTCCTGGTGTATATCGTAGTGAACAGCTGTCCTGGTGTATGTTGTAGTGAACAGCTGTCCTGGTGTATATTGTAGAGAACAGCTGTCCCGGTGTGTATTGGAGTGAACAGTTGTCCCGGTGTATATTGTAGTGAACAGCTGTCCCAGTGTATATTGTAGTGAACAGCTGTCCCGGTGTATATCGTAGTGAACAGCTGTCCTGGTGTATATTGTAGAGAATAGCTGTCCCGGTGTATATTGTAGAGAACAGCTGTCCCGGTATATGTTGTAGTGAACAGCTGTCCCGGTGTATATTGTAGTGAACAGCTGTCCTGGTGTATATTGTAGAGAACAGCTGTCCCGGTGTATATCATTTTGAACAGCAGTCCCAGTGTATGTTGTAGTGAACAGCTGTCCCGGTATATGCTGTAGTGAACAGCTGTCCTGGTGTATAATGTAGTGAACAGCTGTCCTGGTGTATATTGTAGAGAACAGCTGTCCCGGTGCATATTGTAGTGAACAGCTGTCCCGGTATATGTTGTAGTGAACAGCTGTCCCGGTGCATATTGTAGAGAACAGCTGTCCTGGTGTATATTGTAGAGAACAGCTGTCCCGGTGTATATTGTAGTGAACAGCTGTCCTGGTGTATATTGTAGTGAACAGCTGTCCCAGTGTATATTGTAGTGAACAGCTGTCCCGGTGTATATTGTAGAGAACAGCTGTCCCGGTGCATATTGTAGTAAACAGCTGTCCCGGTGCATATTGTAGTGAACAGCTGTCCCAGTATATGTTGTAGTGAACAGCTGTCCCGGTGTATATTGTAGTGAACAGCTGTCCCGGTCTATGTTGTAGAGAACAGCTGTCCTGGTGTATAATGTAGTGAATAGCTGTCCTGGTGTATATCATAGTGAACAGCTGTCCCAGTGTATATTGTAGTGAACAGCTGTCCTGGTGTATATTGTAGAGAACAGCTGTCCTGGTGTATATTGTAGAGAACAGCGGTCCCGGTGCATATTGTAGTGAACAGCTGTCCCGGTATATGTTGTAGTGAACAGCTGTCCCGGTGTATATTGTATTTAACAGCTGTCCCGGTGTATGTTGTAGAGAACAGCTGTCCTGGTGTATATTGTAGTGAATAGCTGTCCTGGTGTATATCATATTGAACAGCTGTCCCAGTGTATATTGTAGTGAACAGCTGTCCTTGTGTATATTGTAGAGAACAGCAGTCCCGGTGTATATCATAGTGAACAGCAGTCCCGATGTATGTTATAGTGAACAGCTGTCCCGGTTTTTCTTGTAGAGAACAGCTGTCCCAGTGTATATTGTAGTGAACAGCTGTCCCGGTGTATGTCGTAGTGAACAGCTGTCCCAGTGTACATTGTAGAGAACAGCGGTCCCGGTGAATATTGTAGTGAACAGCTGTCGCGGTGCATATTGTAGAGAACAGCTGTCCTGGTGTATATTATAGAGAACATCTGTCCTGGTGTATAATGTAGAGAACAGCTGTCCTGGTGTATATTGTAGAGAACAGCTGTCCCGGTGTATGTTGTAGTGAACAGCTGTCCCGGTGTATGTTGTAGTGAACAGCTGTCCCGGTGTGTATTGGAGTGAACAGTTGTCCCGGTGTATATTGTAGAGAATAGCTGTCCCGGTGTATATTGTAGTGAACAGCTGTCCCGGTGTAGGTTGTAGTGAACAGCTGTCCTGGTGTATGTTGTAGAGAACAGCTGTCCTGGGGTATACTGTAGTGAACAGCTGTCCCGGGGTATACTGTAGTGAACAGCTGTCCCGGTGTATATTGTAGTGAACAGCTGTCCCGGTGTATGTTGTAGAGAACAGCTGTCCTGGTGTATATTGTAGTGAACAGCTGTCCTTGTGTATATCATAGTGAACAGCTGTCCCAGTGTATATTGTAGTGAACAGCTGTCCTGGTGTATATTGTAGAGAACAGCTGCCCCGGTGTATATTGTCGTGAACAGCTGTCCCGGTGTATATCGTAGTGAACATCTGTACCGGTGTATATTGTAGAGAACAGCTGTCCCAGTGTATATTGTAGAGAACAGCTGTCCCGGTGTATATTGCAGTGAACAGTTTTCCCGGTGTATATTGTAGTGAACATCTGTACCAGTGTATATCGTAGTGAACATCTGTACCAGTGTATATTGTAGAGAACAGCTGTCCTGGTGAATACTGTCGTGAACAGCTGTCCCAGTGTATGTTGTAGTGAACTGCTTTCCCGGTGTATATTATAGAAAACAATTGTCCCGGTGTATATTGTAGAGAGCAGCCGACCCGGTGTATATTGTAGTGAACAGCTGTCCCGGTGTATATTGCAGTGAACAGTTGTCCCGGTGTATATTGTAGACAACAGCTGTCCCGGTGTATATTGCAGTGAACAGCTGTCCCGGTGTATGTTGTATTGAACAGCTGTCCCAGTGTATATTGTAGAAAACAGTTGTCCCGGTGTATATTGTAGAGAGCAGCTGAACTGGTGCATATCGTAGTGAATAGCTGTCCCGGTGTTAATGTAGTGAACAGCTGTCCCGGTGTATATTGTAGAGAACAGCTGTCCCGGTGTATATTGCAGTGAACAGCTGTCCCGGTGTATGTTGTATTGAACAGCTGTCCCAGTGTATATTGTAGAAAACAGTTGTCCCGGTGTATATTGTAGAGAGCAGCTGAACTAGTGCATATCGTAGTGAACAGCTTTCCCGGTGTATATTGTAGTGAACAGCTGTCCCGGTGTATATTGTAGAGAACAGCTGTCCCGGTGTGTATTGGAGTGAACAGTTGTCCTGGTGTATATTGTCGTGAACAGCTGTCCCGGTGTCTATCGTAGTGAACATCTGTACCAGTGTATATTGAAGAGAACAGCTGTCCTGGTGTATATTGTAGAAAACAGCTGTCCTGGTGTATATTGTAGAGAACAGCGGTCCCAGTGTATATTGTAGTGAACAGCTGTCCCGGTGTATATTGTAGAGGACAGCTGTCCCGGTGTATATCGTAGTGAACATCTGTACCAGTGTATATTGAAGAGAACAGCTGTCCTGGTGAATACTGTCGTGAAAAGCTGTCCCGATGTATGTTGTAGAGAACAGCTGTCCCAGTGTATATTGTAGAGAACAGCGGTCCCGGTGAATATTGTAGTGAACAGCTGTCCCGGTGTATGTTGTAGTGAACAGCTGTCCTGGTGTATGTTGTAGTGAACAGCTGTCCCAGTGTATGTTGTAGAAAAGAATTGTCCTGGTGTATATTGTAGAGAGCAGCCGTCCTGTTGTATATTGTAGTGAACAGCTGTCCCGATGTATGTTGTAGAGAACAGCGGTCCCAGTGTATATTGTAGTGAACAGCTGTCCTGGTGTATATTGCAGTGAACAGCTGTCCTGGTGTATATTGTAGTGAACAGCTGTCCTGGTGTATGTTGTAGTGAACAGCTGTCCTGGTGTATGTTGGAGTGGACAGCTGTCCCAGTGTATATCGTAGTGAATAGCTGTCCTGGTGTATATTGTAGTGAACAGCTGTCCCGGTGTATATTGTAGAGAACAGCTGTCCTGGTGTATATTGTAGAGAACAGCTGTCCCGGTATATGTTGTAGTGAACAGCTGTCCCGGTGTATATTGTAGTGAACAGCTGTCCTGGCGTATATTGTAGAGAACAGCTGTCCCGGTGTATGTCATAGTGAACAGCAGTCCCGATGTATGTTGTAGTGAACAGCTGTCCCGGTGTTTATTGTAGAGAACAGCTGTCCCAGTATATATCGTAGTGAACAGCTTTCCCAGTGTATGTTGTAGTGAACAGCTGTCCCGGTGTATGTTGTATTGAACAGCTGTCCTGGTGTATAATGTAGTGAACAGCTGTCCTGGTGTATATTATAGAGAACAGCTGTCCCGGTGCATATTGTAGTGAACAGCTGTCCCGGTATATGTTGTAGAGAACAGCTGTCCCGGTGTATATTGTAGTGAACAGCTGTCCCGGTGTATATTGTAGAGGACAGCTGTCCCGGTGTATATTGCAGTGAACAGCTGTCCCGGTGTATGTTGTAGTGAACAGCTGTCCTGGTGTATGTTGGAGTGGACAGCTGTCCCAGTGTGTATCGTAGTGAACAGCTGTCCCAGTGTATATTGTAGAGAACAGCTGTCCCGTTATATGTTGTAGTGAACAGCTGTCACGGTGTATATTGTAGTGAACAGCTGTCCTGGCGTATATTGTAGAGAACAGCTGTCCCGGTGTATATCACAGTGAACAGCAGTCCCGATGTATGTTGTAGTGAACAGCTGTCCCGGTGTTTATTGTAGAGAACAGCTGTCCCAGTATATATCGTAGTGAACAGCTTTCCCAGTGTATGTTGTAGTGAACAGCTGTCCCGGTGTATGTTGTAGTGAACAGCTGTCCTGGTGCATAATGTAGTGAACAGCTGTCCTGGTGTATATTGTAGTGAACATCTGTACCAGTGTATATTGAAGAGAACAGCTGTCCTGGTGAATACTGTCGTGAACAGCTGTCCCGATGTATGTTGTAGAGAACAGCTGTCCCGGTGTATATTGTAGAGAACAGCGGTCCCGGTGAATATTGTAGTGAACAGCTGTCCCGGTGCATGTTGTTGTGAACAGCTGTCCTGGTGTATGTTGTAGTGTACAGCTGTCCCAGTGTATGTTGTATTGAACAGCTTTCCTGGTGTATATTGTAGAAAACAATTGTCCCGGTGTATACTGTAGAGAGCAGCTGTCCTGGTGTATATCGTAGTGAACAGCTGTCCTGGTGTATGTTGTAGTGAACAGCTGTCCTGGTGATTATTGTAGAGAACAGCTGTCCCGGTGTGTATTGGAGTGAACAGTTGTCCCGGTGTATATTGTAGTGAACAGCTACAATATTGTAGAGAACAGCTGTCCCTGTGTGTATTGGAGTGAACAGTTGTCCCGGTGTATATTGTAGTGAACAGCTGTCCCAGTGTATATTGTAGTGAACAGCTGTCCCGGTGTATATCGTAGTGAACAGCTGTCCTGGTGTATATTGTAGAGAATAGCTGTCCCGGTGTATATTGTAGTGAACAGCTGTCCCCGTGTATGTTGTAGAGAACAGCTGTCCCAGTGTATTGTGTAGAGAACAGCGGTCCCGGTGCATATTGTAGTGAACAGCTGTCCCGGTGTATGTTGTAGTGAACAGCTGTCCCGGTGAATATTGTCGTGAACAGCTGTCCCGATGTATGTTGTAGTGAACAGCTGTCCCGGTGTATATTGTAGTGAACCGCTGTCCCGGTGTATATTGTAGAGAACAGCTGTCCCGGTGTATATTGCAGTGAACAGCTGTCCCGGTGTATGTTGTAGTGAACAGCTGTCCTGGTGTATGTTGGAGAGGACAGCTGTCCCAGTATATATCGTAGTGAACAGCTGTCCCAGTGTATATTGTAAAGATCAGCTGTCCTGGTGTATGTTGTAGTGAACAGCTGTCCCGGTGTATGTTGTAGTGAACAGCTGTCCTGGTGTATAATGTAGTGAACAGCTGTCCCGGTGCATATTGTAGTGAACAGCTGTCCCAGTATATGTTGTAGTGAACAGCTGTCCCGGTGTATATTGTCGAGAACAGCTGTCCCAGTGTATATTGTAGAGAACAGCGGTCCGGTGCATATTGTAGTGAACAGCTGTCCCGGTGCATATTGTAGTGAACAGCTGTCCCGGTATATGTTGTAGTGAACAGCTGTCCCGGTGTATATTGTAGTGAACAGCTGTCCCGGTGTATGTTGTAGAGAACAGCTGTCCTGGTGTATATTGTAGTGAATAGCTATCCTGGTGTATATCATAGTGAACAGCTGTCCCAGTGTATATTGTAGTGAACAGCTGTCCTGGTGTATATTGTAGAGAACAGCTGTCCCGGTGTATATTGTAGAGAACAGCGGTCCCGGTGCATATTGTAGTGAACAGCTGTCCCGGTATATGTTGTAGTGAACAGCTGTCCCGGTGTATATTGTAGTGAACAGCTGTCCCGGTGTATGTTGTAGAGAACAGCTGTCCTGGTGTATATTGTAGTGAATAGCTGTCCTGGTGTATATCATAGTGAACAGCTGTCCCAGTTATATTGTAGTGAACAGCTGTCCTGGTGTATATTGTAGAGAACAGCTGTCCTGGTGTATATTGTAGAGAACAGCGGTCCCGGTGCATATTGTAGTGAACAGCTGTCCCGGTATATGTTGTAGTGAACAGCTGTCCCGGTGTATATTGTATTTAACAGCTGTCCCGGTGTATGTTGTAGAGAACAGCTGTCCTGGTGTATATTGTAGTGAATAGCTGTCCTGGTGTATATCATAGTGAACAGCTGTCCCAGTGTATATTGTAGTGAACAGCTGTCCTTGTGTATATTGTAGAGAACAGCAGTCCCGGTGTATATCATAGTGAACAGCAGTCCCGATGTATGTTATAGTGAACAGCTGTCCCGGTTTTTCTTGTAGAGAACAGCTGTCCCAGTGTATATTGTAGTGAACAGCTGTCCCGGTGTATGTCGTAGTGAACAGCTGTCCCAGTGTACATTGTAGAGAACAGCGGTCCCGGTGAATATTGTAGTGAACAGCTGTCGCGGTGCATATTGTAGAGAACAGCTGTCCTGGTGTATATTATAGAGAACATCTGTCCTGGTGTATAATGTAGAGAACAGCTGTCCTGGTGTATATTGTAGAGAACAGCTGTCCCGGTGTATGTTGTAGTGAACAGCTGTCCCAGTGTATATTGTAGAAAACAGTTGTCCCGGTGTATATTGTAGAGAGCAGCTGAACTAGTGCATATCGTAGTGAACAGCTTTCCCGGTGTATATTGTAGTGAACAGCTGTCCCGGTGTATATTGTAGAGAACAGCTGTCCCGGTGTGTATTGGAGTGAACAGTTGTCCTGGTGTATATTGTCGTGAACAGCTGTCCCGGTGTATATCGTAGTGAACATCTGTACCAGTGTATATTGAAGAGAACAGCTGTCCTGGTGTATATTGTAGAAAACAGCTGTCCTGGTGTATATTGTAGAGAACAGCGGTCCCAGTGTATATTGTAGTGAACAGCTGTCCCGGTGTATATTGTAGAGGACAGCTGTCCCGGTGTATATCGTAGTGAACATCTGTACCAGTGTATATTGAAGAGAACAGCTGTCCTGGTGAATACTGTCGTGAAAAGCTGTCCCGATGTATGTTGTAGAGAACAGCTGTCCCAGTGTATATTGTAGAGAACAGCGGTCCCGGTGAATATTGTAGTGAACAGCTGTCCCGGTGTATGTTGTAGTGAACAGCTGTCCTGGTGTATGTTGTAGTGAACAGCTGTCCCAGTGTATGTTGTAGAAAAGAATTGTCCTGGTGTATATTGTAGAGAGCAGCCGTCCTGTTGTATATTGTAGTGAACAGCTGTCCCGATGTATGTTGTAGAGAACAGCGGTCCCAGTGTATATTGTAGTGAACAGCTGTCCTGGTGTATATTGCAGTGAACAGCTGTCCTGGTGTATATTGTAGTGAACAGCTGTCCTGGTGTATGTTGTAGTGAACAGCTGTCCTGGTGTATGTTGGAGTGGACAGCTGTCCCAGTGTATATCGTAGTGAATAGCTGTCCTGGTGTATATTGTAGTGAACAGCTGTCCCGGTGTATATTGTAGAGAACAGCTGTCCCAGTGTATATTGTAGAGAACAGCTGTCCCGGTATATGTTGTAGTGAACAGCTGTCCCGGTGTATATTGTAGAGAACAGCTGTCCCAGTGTATATTGTAGAGAACAGCTGTCCCGGTATATGTTGTAGTGAACAGCTCTCCCGGTGTATATTGTAGTGAACAGCTGTCCTGGCGTATATTGCAGAGAACAGCTGTCCCGGTGTATGTCATAGTGAACAGCAGTCCCGATGTATGTTGTAGTGAACAGCTGTCCCGGTGTTTATTGTAGAGAACAGCTGTCCCAGTATATATCGTAGTGAACAGCTTTCCCAGTGTATGTTGTAGTGAACAGCTGTCCCGGTGTATGTTGTAGTGAACAGCTGTCCTGGTGTATAATGTAGTGAACAGCTGTCCTGGTGTATATTATAGAGAACAGCTGTCCCGGTGCATATTGTAGTGAACAGCTGTCCCGGTATATGTTGTAGTGAACAGCTGTCCCGGTGTATATTGTAGTGAACAGCTGTCCCGGTGTATATTGTAGAGGACAGCTGTCCCGGTGTATATTGCAGTGAACAGCTGTCCCGGTGTATGTTGTAGTGAACAGCTGTCCTGGTGTATGTTGGAGTGGACAGCTGTCCCAGTGTGTATCGTAGTGAACAGCTGTCCCAGTGTATATTGTAGAGAACAGCTGTCCCGTTATATGTTGTAGTGAACAGCTGTCCCGGTGTATATTGTAGTGAACAGCTGTCCTCGCGTATATTGTAGAGAACAGCTGTCCCGGTGTATATCATAGTGAACAGCAGTCCCGATGTATGTTGTAGTGAACAGCTGTCCCGGTGTTTATTGTAGAGAACAGCTGTCCCAGTATATATCGTAGTGAACAGCTTTCCCAGTGTATGTTGTAGTGAACAGCTGTCCCGGTGTATGTTGTAGTGAACAGCTGTCCTGGTGCATAATGTAGTGAATAGCTGTCCTGGTGTATATTGTAGAGAACAGCTGTCCCGGTGCATATTGTAGTGAACAGCTGTCCCGGTATATATTGTAGTGAACAGCTGTCCCGGTGTATATTGTAGTGAACAGCTGTCCCGGTGTATATTGTAGAGGACAGCTGTCCCGGTGTATATTGCAGTGAACAGCTGTCCCAGTGTATGTTGTAGTGAACAGCTGTCCTGGTGTATGTTGGAGTGTACAGCTGTCCCAGTGTATATCGTAGTGAACAGCTGTCCCAGTGTATATTGTAGAGAACAGCTGTCCCGGTATATGTTGTAGTGAACAGCTGTCCCGGTATATGTTGTAGTGAACAGCTGTCCCGGTGTATATTGTAGTGAACAGCTGTCCTGGTGTATATTGTAGAGAACAGCTGTCCCAGTGTATATTGTGGAGAACAGCTGTCCCGGTGTATATCATAGAGAACAGCAGTCCTGATGTATGTTGTAGTGAACAGCTGTCCCGGTGTTTATTGTAGAGAACAGCTGTCCCAGTATATATCGTAGTGAACAGCTTTCCCAGTGTATGTTGTAATGAACAGCTGTCCCGGTGTATATTGTAGAGAACAGCTGTCCCGGTGTATATCATAGTGAACAGCAGTCCCGATGTACGTTGTAGTGAACAGCTGTCCCGGTGTTTCTTGTAGAGGACAGCTGTCCCAGTATATATCGTAGTGAACAGCTTTCCCAGTGTATGTTGTAGTGAACAGCTGTCCCGGTGTATGTTGTAGTGAACAGCTGTCCTGGTGTATATTGTAGAGAACAGCTGTCCTGGTGTATATTGTAGAGAACAGCTGTCCCGGTGTATATTGTAGTGAACAGCTGTCGCGGTGTATTTTGTATTGAACAGCTGTCCTGGTGCATAATGTAGTGAACAGCAGTCCTGGTGTATATTGTAGAGAACAGCTGTCCCGGTGCATATTGTAGTGAACAGCTGTCCCGCTATATATTGTAGTGAACAGCTGTCCCGGTGTATATTGTAGTGAACAGCTGTCCCGGTGTATATTGTAGAGGACAGCTGTCCCGGTGTATATTGAAGAGAACAGCTGTCCTGGTGAATACTGTCGTGAACAGCTGTCCCGATGTATGTTGTAGAGAACAGCTGTCCCGGTGTATATTGTAGAGAACAGCGGTCCCGGTGAATATTGTAGTGAACAGCTGTCCCGGTGTATGTTGTTGTGAACAGCTGTCCTGGTGTATGTTGTATTGAACAGCTTTCCTGGTGTATATTGTAGAAAACAATTGTCCCGGTGTATACTGTAGAGAGCAGCTGTCCTGGTGTATATCGTACTGAACAGCTGTCCTGGTGTATGTTGTAGTGAACAGCTGTCCTGGTGATTATTGTAGAGAACAGCTGTCCCGGTGTGTATTGGAGTGAACAGTTGTCCCGGTGTATATTGTAGTGAACAGCTACAATATTGTAGAGAACAGCTGTCCCGGTGTGTATTGGAGTGAACAGTTGTCCCGGTGTATATTGTAGTGAACAGCTGTCCCAGTGTATATTGTAGTGAACAGCTGTCCCGGTGTATATCGTAGTGAACAGCTGTCCTGGTGTATATTGTAGAGAATAGCTGTCCCGGTGTATATTGTAGTGAACAGCTGTCCCCGTGTATATCGTAGTGAACATCTGTCCCAGTGTATATTGTAGAGAACAGCTGTCCTGGTGAATATTGTCATGAACAGCTGTCCCGATGTATGTTGTAGAGAACAGCTATCCCAGTGTATTGTGTAGAGAACAGCGGTCCCGGTGCATATTGTAGTGAACAGCTGTCCCGGTGTATGTTGTAGTGAACAGCTGTCCCGGTGAATATTGTCGTGAACAGCTGTCCCGATGTATGTTGTAGTGAACAGCTGTCCCGGTGTATATTGTAGTGAACAGCTGTCCCGGTGTATATTGTAGAGAACAGCTGTCCCGGTGTATATTGCAGTGAACAGCTGTCCCGGTGTATGTTGTAGTGAACAGCTGTCCTGGTGTATGTTGGAGAGGACAGCTGTCCCAGTGTATATCGTAGTGAACAGCTGTCCCAGTGTATATTGTAAGGAACAGCTGTCCCGGTATATGTTGTAGTGAACAGCTGTCCCGGTGTATATTGTAGTGAACAGCTGTCCTGGTGTATATTGTAGAGAACAGCTGTCCCGGTATATATCGTAGTGAACAGCTTTCCCAGTGTATGTTGTAGTGAACAGCTGTCCCGGTGTATGTTGTAGTGAACAGCTCTCCTGGTGTATAATGTAGTGAACAGCTGTCCTGGTGTATATTGTAGAGAACAGCTGTCCCGGTGCATATTGTAGTGAACAGCTGTCCCAGTATATGTTGTAGTGAACAGCTGTCCCGGTGTATATTGTAGAGAACAGCTGTCCCAGTGTATATTGTAGAGGACAGCTGTCCCGGTGTATATTGCAGTGAACAGCTGTCCCGGTGTATGTTGTAGTGAACAGCTGTCCTGGTGTATGTTGGAGTGTACAGCTGTCCCAGTGTATATCGTAGTGAACAGCTGTCCCAGTGTATATTGTAGAGAACAGCTGTCCCGGTATATGTTGTAGTGAACAGCTGTCCCGGTATATGTTGTAGTGAACAGCTGTCCCGGTGTATATTGTAGTGAACAGCTGTCCTGGTGTATATTGTAGAGAACAGCTGTCCCAGTGTATATTGTGGAGAACAGCTGTCCCGGTGTATGTTGTAATGAACAGCTGTCCCGGTGTTTATTGTAGAGAACAGCTGTCCCAGTATATATCGTAGTGAACAGCTTTCCCAGTGTATGTTGTAATGAACAGCTGTCCCGGTGTATATTGTAGAGAACAGCTGTCCCGGTGTATATCATAGAGAACAGCAGTCCTGATGTATGTTGTAGTGAACAGCTGTCCCGGTGTTTATTGTAGAGAACAGCTGTCCCAGTATATATCGTAGTGAACAGCTTTCCCAGTGTATGTTGTAATGAACAGCTGTCCCGGTGTATATTGTAGAGAACAGCTGTCCCGGTGTATATCATAGTGAACAGCAGTCCCGATGTACGTTGTAGTGAACAGCTGTCCCGGTGTTTCTTGTAGAGGACAGCTGTCCCAGTATATATCGTAGTGAACAGCTTTCCCAGTGTATGTTGTAGTGAACAGCTGTCCCGGTGTATGTTGTAGTGAACAGCTGTCCTGGTGTATATTGTAGAGAACAGCTGTCCTGGTGTATATTGTAGAGAACAGCTGTCCCGGTGTATATTGTAGTGAACAGCTGTCGCGGTGTATTTTGTATTGAACAGCTGTCCTGGTGCATAATGTAGTGAACAGCTGTCCTGGTGTATATTGTAGAGAACAGCTGTCCCGGTGCATATTGTAGTGAACAGCTGTCCCGGTATATATTGTAGTGAACAGCTGTCCCGGTGTATATTGTAGTGAACAGCTGTCCCGGTGTATATTGTAGAGGACAGCTGTCCCGGTGTATATTGAAGAGAACAGCTGTCCTGGTGAATACTGTCGTGAACAGCTGTCCCGATGTATGTTGTAGAGAACAGCTGTCCCGGTGTATATTGTAGAGAACAGCGGTCCCGGTGAATATTGTAGTGAACAGCTGTCCCGGTGTATGTTGTTGTGAACAGCTGTCCTGGTGTATGTTGTAGTGTACAGCTGACCCAGTGTATGTTGTATTGAACAGCTTTCCTGGTGTATATTGTAGAAAACAATTGTCCCGGTGTATACTGTAGAGAGCAGCTGTCCTGGTGTATATCGTAGTGAACAGCTGTCCTGGTGTATGTTGTAGTGAACAGCTGTCCTGGTGATTATTGTAGAGAACAGCTGTCCCGGTGTGTATTGGAGTGAACAGTTGTCCCGGTGTATATTGTAGTGAACAGCTACAATATTGTAGAGAACAGCTGTCCCGGTGTGTATTGGAGTGAACAGTTGTCCCGGTGTATATTGTAGTGAACAGCTGTCCCAGTGTATATTGTAGTGAACAGCTGTCCCGGTGTATATCGTAGTGAACAGCTGTCCTGGTGTATATTGTAGAGAATAGCTGTCCCGGTGTATATTGTAGTGAACAGCTGTCCCCGTGTATATCGTAGTGAACATCTGTCCCAGTGTATATTGTAGAGAACAGCTGTCCTGGTGAATATTGTCATGAACAGCTGTCCCGATGTATGTTGTAGAGAACAGCTGTCCCAGTGTATTGTGTAGAGAACAGCGGTCCCGGTGCATATTGTAGTGAACAGCTGTCCCGGTGTATGTTGTAGTGAACAGCTGTCCCGGTGAATATTGTCGTGAACAGCTGTCCCGATGTATGTTGTAGTGAACAGCTGTCCCGGTGTATATTGTAGTGAACAGCTGTCCCGGTGTATATTGTAGAGAACAGCTGTCCCGGTGTATATTGCAGTGAACAGCTGTCCCGGTGTATGTTGTAGTGAACAGCTGTCCTGGTGTATGTTGGAGAGGACAGCTGTCCCAGTGTATATCGTAGTGAACAGCTGTCCCAGTGTATATTGTAAAGAACAGCTGTCCCGGTATATGTTGTAGTGAACAGCTGTCCCGGTGTATATTGTAGTGAACAGCTGTCCTGGTGTATATTGTAGAGAACAGCTGTCCCGGTATATATCGTAGTGAACAGCTTTCCCAGTGTATGTTGTAGTGAACAGCTGTCCCGGTGTATGTTGTAGTGAACAGCTCTCCTGGTGTATAATGTAGTGAACAGCTGTCCTGGTGTATATTGTAGAGAACAGCTGTCCCGGTGCATATTGTAGTGAACAGCTGTCCCAGTATATGTTGTAGTGAACAGCTGTCCCGGTGTATATTGTAGAGAACAGCTGTCCCAGTGTATATTGTAGAGAACAGCGGTCCGGTGCATATTGTAGTGAACAGCTGTCCCGGTGCATATTGTAGTGAACAGCTATCCCGGTATATGTTGTAGTGAACAGCTGTCCCGGTGTATATTGTAGTGAACAGCTGTCCTGGTGATTATTGTAGAGAACAGCTGTCCCGGTGTGTATTGGAGTGAACAGTTGTCCCGGTGTATATTGTAGTGAACAGCTACAATATTGTAGAGAACAGCTGTCCCGGTGTGTATTGGAGTGAACAGTTGTCCCGGTGTATATTGTAGTGAACAGCTGTCCCAGTGTATATTGTAGTGAACAGCTGTCCCGGTGTATATCGTAGTGAACAGCTGTCCTGGTGTATATTGTAGAGAATAGCTGTCCCGGTGTATATTGTAGTGAACAGCTGTCCCCGTGTATATCGTAGTGAACATCTGTCCCAGTGTATATTGTAGAGAACAGCTGTCCTGGTGAATATTGTCATGAACAGCTGTCCCGATGTATGTTGTAGAGAACAGCTGTCCCAGTGTATTGTGTAGAGAACAGCGGTCCCGGTGCATATTGTAGTGAACAGCTGTCCCGGTGTATGTTGTAGTGAACAGCTGTCCCGGTGAATATTGTCGTGAACAGCTGTCCCGATGTATGTTGTAGTGAACAGCTGTCCCGGTGTATATTGTAGTGAACAGCTGTCCCGGTGTATATTGTAGAGAACAGCTGTCCCGGTGTATATTGCAGTGAACAGCTGTCCCGGTGTATGTTGTAGTGAACAGCTGTCCTGGTGTATGTTGGAGAGGACAGCTGTCCCAGTGTATATCGTAGTGAACAGCTGTCCCAGTGTATATTGTAAAGAACAGCTGTCCCGGTATATGTTGTAGTGAACAGCTGTCCCGGTGTATATTGTAGTGAACAGCTGTCCTGGTGTATATTGTAGAGAACAGCTGTCCCGGTATATATCGTAGTGAACAGCTTTCCCAGTGTATGTTGTAGTGAACAGCTGTCCCGGTGTATGTTGTAGTGAACAGCTCTCCTGGTGTATAATGTAGTGAACAGCTGTCCTGGTGTATATTGTAGAGAACAGCTGTCCCGGTGCATATTGTAGTGAACAGCTGTCCCAGTATATGTTGTAGTGAACAGCTGTCCCGGTGTATATTGTAGAGAACAGCTGTCCCAGTGTATATTGTAGAGAACAGCGGTCCGGTGCATATTGTAGTGAACAGCTGTCCCGGTGCATATTGTAGTGAACAGCTGTCCCGGTATATGTTGTAGTGAACAGCTGTCCCGGTGTATATTGTAGTGAACAGCTGTCCCGGTATATATTGTAGAGAACAGCGGTCCCAGTGTATATTGTAGAGAACAGCGGTCCGGTGCATATTGTAGTGAACAGCTGTCCCGGTGCATATTGTAGTGAACAGCTGTCCCGGTATATGTTGTAGTGAACAGCTGTCCCGGTGTATATTGTAGTGAACAGCTGTCCCAGTATATGTTGTAGTGAACAGCTGTCCCGGTGTATATTGTAGAGAACAGCTGTCCCAGTGTATATTGTAGAGAACAGCGGTCCGGTGCATATTGTAGTGAACAGCTGTCCCGGTGCATATTGTAGTGAACAGCTGTCCCGGTGTATGTTGTAGAGAACAGCTGTCCTGGTGTATATTGTAGTGAATAGCTGTCCTGGTGTATATCATAGTGAACAGCTGTCCCAGTGTATATTGTAGTGAACAGCTGTCCTGGTGTATATTGTGGAGAACAGCTGTCCCGGTGTATATTGTAGAGAACAGCGGTCCCGGTGCATATTGTAGTGAAAAGCTGTCCCGGTATATGTTGTAGTGAACAGCTGTCCCGGTGTATATTGTAGTGAACATCTGTCCCGGTGTATGTTGTAGAGAACAGCTGTCCTGGTGTATATTGTAGTGAATAGCTGTCCTGGTGTATATCATAGTGAACAGCTGTCCCAGTGTATATTGTAGTGAACAGCTGTCCCGGTGTATATTGTAGTGAACAGCTGTCCTGGCGTATATTGTAGAGAACAGCTGTCCCGGTATATGTTGTAGTGAACAGCTGTCCCGGTGTTTTTTGTAGTGAACAGCTGTCCCCGTGTATGTTGTAGAGAACAGCTGTCCTGGTGTATATTGTAGTGAATAGCTGTCCTGGTGTATATCATAGTGAACAGCTGTCCCGGTATATGTTGTAGTGAACAGCTGTCCCGGTGTATATTGTAGTGAACAGCTGTCCTGGCGTATATTGTAGAGAACAGCTGTCCCGGTGTATATCATAGTGAACAGCAGTCCCGATGTATGTTGTAGTGAACACCTGTCCCGGTATTTCTTGTCGAGAACAGCTGTCCCAGTGTATATTGTAGTGAACAGCTGTCCTGGTGTATATTGTAGAGAACAGCTGTCCCGGTGTATATCATAGTGAACAGCAGTCCCGATGTATGTTGTAGTGAACACCTGTCCCGGTGTTTCTTGTCGAGAACAGCTGTCCCAGTGTATATTGTAGTGAACAGCTGTCCCGGTGTATGTTGTAGTGAACAGCTGTCCCAGTGTACATTGTAGAGAACAGCGGTCCCGGTGAATATTGTAGTGAACAGCTGTCCCGGTGCATATTGTAGAGAACAGCTGTCCTGGTGTATATTGTAGAGAACAGCTGTGCCGGTGTATGTTGTAGTGAACAGCTGTCCCGGTGTATGTTGTTGTGAACAGCTGTCCCGGTGTGTATTGGAGTGAACAGTTGTCCCGGTGTATATTGTAGTGAACAGCTGTCGCAGTGTATATTGTAGTGAACAGCTGTACCGGTGCATATAGTAGTGAACAGCTGTCCTGGTGTATATTGTAGAGAATAGCTGTCCCGGTGTATATTGTAGTGAACAGCTGTCCCGGTGTAGGTTGTAGTGAACAGCTGTCCCAGTGTACATTGTAGAGAACAGCGGTCCCGGTGAATATTGTAGTGAACAGCTGTCGCGGTGCATATTGTAGAGAACAGCTGTCCTGGTGTATATTGTAGTGAACAGCTGTCCTGGTGTATATTGTAGAGAACAGCTGTCCCGGTGTGTATTGGAGTGAACAGTTGTCCTGGTGTATATCGTAGTGAACAGCTGTCCTGGTGTATGTTGTAGTGAACAGCTGTCCTGGTGTATATTGTAGAGAACAGCTGTCCCGGTGTGTATTGGAGTGAACAGTTGTCCCGGTGTATATTGTAGTGAACAGCTGTCCCAGTGTATATTGTAGTGAACAGCTGTCCCGGTGTATATCGTAGTGAACAGCTGTCCTGGTGTATATTGTAGAGAATAGCTGTCCCGGTGTATATCGTAGTGAACATCTGTCCCAGTGTATATTGTAGAGAACAGCTGTCCTGGTGAATATTATCATGAACAGCTGTCCCGATGTATGTTGTAGAGAACAGCTGTCCCAGTGTATTGTGTAGAGAACAGCGGTCCCGGTGCATATTGTGGTGAACAGCTGTCCCGGTGTATGTTGTAGTGAACAGCTGTCCCGGTGAATATTGTCGTGAACAGCTGTCCCGATGTATGTTGTAGTGAACAGCTGTCCCGGTGTATATTGGAGTGAACAGCTGTCCCGGTGTATATTGTAGAGAACAGCTGTCCCGGTGTATATTGCAGTGAACAGCTGTCCCTGTGTATGTAGTAGTGAACAGCTGTCCTGGTGTATGTTGGAGTGGACAGCTGTCCCAGTGTATATCATAGTGAACAGCTGTCCCATTGTATATTGTAGAGAACAGCTGTCCCGGTATATGTTGTAGTGAACAGCTGTCCCGGTGTATATTGTAGTGAACAGCTGTCCCGGTGTATATCATTTTGAACAGCAGTCCCAGTGTATGTTGTAGTGAACAGCTGTCCCGGTATATGTTGTAGTGAACAGCTGTCCTGGTGTATAATGTAGTGAACAGCTGTCCTGGTGTATATTGTAGAGAACAGCTGTCCCGGTGCATATTGTAGTGAACAGCTGTCCCGGTATATGTTGTAGTGAACAGCTGTCCCGGTGCATATTGTAGAGAACAGCTGTCCTGGTGTATATTGTAGAGAACAGCTGTCCCGGTGTATATTGTAGTGAACAGCTGTCCTGGTGTATATTGTAGTGAACAGCTGTCCCAGTGTATATTGTAGTGAACAGCTGTCCCGGTGTATATTGTAGAGAACAGCTGTCCCGGTGCATATTGTAGTGAACAGCTGTCCCGGTGCATATTGTAGTGAACAGCTGTCCCAGTATATGTTGTAGTGAACAGCTGTCCCGGTGTATATTGTAGTGAACAGCTGTCCCGGTGTATGTTGTAGAGAACAGCTGTCCTGGTGTATATTGTAGTGAAGAGCTGTCCTGGTGTATATCATAGTGAACAGCTGTCCCAGTGTATATTGTAGTGAACAGCTGTCCTGGTGTATATTGTCGAGAACAGCTGTCCCGGTGTATATTGTAGAGAACAGTGGTCCCGGTGCATATTGTAGTGAACAGCTGTCCCGGTATATGTTGTAGTGAACAGCTGTCCCGGTGTATATTGTAGTGAACAGCTGTCCCGGTGTATGTTGTAGAGAACAGCTGTCCTGGTGTATATTGTAGTGAATAGCTGTCCTGGTGTATATCTTAGTGAACAGCTGTCCCAGTGTATATTGTAGTGAACAGCTGTCCTGGTGTGTATTGTAGAGAACAGCTGTCCTGGTGTATATTGTAGAGAACAGCGGTCCCGGTGCATATTGTAGTGAACAGCTGTCCCGGTATATGTTGTAGTGAACAGCTGTCCCGGTGTATATTGTAGTTAACAGCTGTCCCGGTGTATGTTGTAGAGAACAGCTGTCCTGGTGTATATTGTAGTGAATAGCTGTCCTGGTGTATATCATAGTGAACAGCTGTCCCAGTGTATATTGTAGTGAACAGCTGTCCTTGTGTATATTGTAGAGAACAGCAGTCCCGGTGTATATCATAGTGA
Organism: Chiloscyllium plagiosum; assembly: GCF_037043375.1. NCBI lineage: Eukaryota > Metazoa > Chordata > Chondrichthyes > Orectolobiformes > Hemiscylliidae > Chiloscyllium > Chiloscyllium plagiosum. The sequence continues at coordinate 37,789,172 of NW_028270180.1, read as the reverse complement.
ACAGCAGTCCCGATGTATGTTATAGTGAACAGCTGTCCCGGTTTTTCTTGTAGAGAACAGCTGTCCCAGTGTATATTGTAGTGAACAGCTGTCCCGGTGTATGTTGTAGTGAACAGCTGTCCCAGTGTACATTGTAGAGAACAGCGGTCCCGGTGAATAGTGTAGTGAACAGCTGTCGCGGTGCATAATGTAGAGAACAGCTGTCCTGGTGTATATTATAGAGAACATCTGTCCTGGTGTATAATGTAGAGAACATCTGTCCTGGTGTATATTGTAGAGAACAGCTGTCCCGGTGTATGTTGTAGTGAACAGCTGTCCCGGTGTATGTTGTAGTGAACAGCTGTCCCGGTGTGTATTGGAGTGAACAGTTGTCCCGGTGTATATTGTAGAGAATAGCTGTCCCGGTGTATATTGTAGTGAACAGCTGTCCCGGTGTAGGTTGTAGTGAACAGCTGTCCTGGTGTATGTTGTAGAGAACAGCTGTCCTGGGGTATACTGTAGTGAACAGCTGTCCCGGGGTATACTGTAGTGAACAGCTGTCCCGGTGTATATTGTAGTGAACAGCTGTCCCGGTGTATGTTGTAGAGAACAGCTGTCCTGGTGTATATTGTAGTGAACAGCTGTCCTTGTGTATATCAGAGTGAACAGCTGTCCCAGTGTATATTGTAGTGAACAGCTGTCCTGGTGTATATTGTAGAGAACAGCTGTCCCGGTGTATATCATAGTGAACAGCTGTCCTGGTGTATGTTGTAGAGAACAGCTGCCCCGGTGTATATTGTTGTGAACAGCTGTCCCGGTGTATATCGTAGTGAACATCTGTACCAGTGTATATTGTAGAGAACAGCTGTCCCAGTGTATATTGTAGAGAACAGTTTTCCCGGTGTATATTGTAGTGAACATCTGTACCAGTGTATATCGTAGTGAACATCTGTACCAGTGTATATTGTAGAGAACAGCTGTCCTGGTGAATACTGTCGTGAACAGCTGTCCCAGTGTATGTTGTAGTGAACTGCTTTCCCGGTGTATATTATAGAAAACAATTGTCCCGGTGTATATTGTAGAGAGCAGCCGTCCCGGTGTATATTGTAGTGAACAGCTGTCCCGGTGTATATTGCAGTGAACAGTTGTCCCGGTGTATATTGTAGACAACAGCTGTCCCGGTGTATATTGCAGTGAACAGCTGTCCCGGTGTATGTTGTATTGAACAGCTGTCCCAGTGTATATTGTAGAAAACAGTTGTCCCGGTGTATATTGTAGAGAGCAGCTGAACTGGTGCATATCGTAGTGAATAGCTGTCCCGGTGTTAATGTAGTGAACAGCTGTCCCGGTGTATATTGTAGAGAACAGCTGTCCCGGTGTATATTGCAGTGAACAGCTGTCCCGGTGTATGTTGTATTGAACAGCTGTCCCAGTGTATATTGTAGAAAACAGTTGTCCCGGTGTATATTGTAGAGAGCAGCTGAACTGGTGCATATCGTAGTGAACAGCTTTCCCGGTGTATATTGTAGTGAACAGCTGTCCCGGTGTATATTGTAGAGAACAGCTGTCCCGGTGTGTATTGGAGTGAACAGTTGTCCTGGTGTATATTGTCGTGAACAGCTGTCCCGGTGTATATCGTAGTGAACATCTGTACCAGTGTATATTGAAGAGAACAGCTGTCCTGGTGTATATTGTAGAAAACAGCTGTCCTGGTGTATATTGTAGAGAACAGCGGTCCCAGTGTATATTGTAGTGAACAGCTGTCCCGGTGTATATTGTAGAGGACAGCTGTCCCGGTGTATATCGTAGTGAACATCTGTACCAGTGTATATTGAAGAGAACAGCTGTCCTGGTGAATACTGTCGTGAACAGCTGTCCCGATGTATGTTGTAGAGAACGGCTGTCCCGGTGTATATTGTAGAGAACAGCGGTCCCGGTGAATATTGTAGTGAACAGCTGTCCCGGTGTATGTTGTAGTGAACAGCTGTCCTGGTGTATGTTGTAGTGAACAGCTGTCCCAGTGTATGTTGTAGAAAAGAATTGTCCTGGTGTATATTGTAGAGAGCAGCCGTCCTGTTGTCTCTTGTAGTGAACAGCTGTCCCGATGTATGTTGTAGAGAACAGCGGTCCCAGTGTATATTGTAGTGAACAGCTGTCCTGGTGTATATTGCAGTGAACAGCTGTCCTGGTGTATATTGTAGTGAACAGCTGTCCTGGTGTATATTGTAGAGAACAGCGGTCCCGGTGAATAGTGTAGTGAACAGCTGTTGCGGTGCATAATGTAGAGAACAGCTGTCCTGGTGTATATTATAGAGAACATCTGTCCTGGTGTATAATGTAGAGAACAGCTGTCCTGGTGTATATTGTAGAGAACAGCTGTCCCGGTGTATGTTGTAGTGAACAGCTGTCCCGGTGTATGTTGTAGTGAACAGCTGTCCCGGTGTGTATTGGAGTGAACAGTTGTCCCGGTGTATATTGTAGAGAATAGCTGTCCCGGTGTATATTGTAGTGAACAGCTGTCCCGGTGTAGGTTGTAGTGAACAGCTGTCCTGGTGTATGTTGTAGAGAACAGCTGTCCTGGGGTATACTGTAGTGAACAGCTGTCCCGGGGTATACTGTAGTGAACAGCTGTCCCGGTGTATATTGTAGTGAACAGCTGTCCCGGTGTATGTTGTAGAGAACAGCTGTCCTGGTGTATATTGTAGTGAACTGCTTTCCCGGTGTATATTATAGAAAACAATTGTCCCGGTGTATATTGTAGTGAACAGCTGTCCTGGTGTATATTGTAGAGAACAGCTGTCCCGGTGTATATTGTAGAGAACAGTTGTCCCGGTGTATATTGTAGACAACAGCTGTCCCGGTGTATATTGCAGTGAACAGCTGTCCCGGTGTATGTTGTATTGAACAGCTGTCCCAGTGTATATTGTAGAAAACAGTTGTCCCGGTGTATATTGTAGAGAGCAGCTGAACTGGTGCATATCGTAGTGAATAGCTGTCCCGGTGTTAATGTAGTGAACAGCTGTCCCGGTGTATATTGTAGAGAACAGCTGTCCCGGTGTATATTGCAGTGAACAGCTGTCCCGGTGTATGTTGTATTGAACAGCTGTCCCAGTGTATATTGTAGAAAACAGTTGTCCCGGTGTATATTGTAGAGAGCAGCTGAACTGGTGCATATCGTAGTGAACAGCTTTCCCGGTGTATATTGTAGTGAACAGCTGTCCCGGTGTATATTGTAGAGAACAGCTGTCCCGGTGTGTATTGGAGTGAACAGTTGTCCTGGTGTATATTGTCGTGAACAGCTGTCCCGGTGTATATCGTAGTGAACATCTGTACCAGTGTATATTGAAGAGAACAGCTGTCCTGGTGTATATTGTAGAAAACAGCTGTCCTGGTGTATATTGTAGAGAACAGCGGTCCCAGTGTATATTGTAGTGAACAGCTGTCCCGGTGTATATTGTAGAGGACAGCTGTCCCGGTGTATATCGTAGTGAACATCTGTACCAGTGTATATTGAAGAGAACAGCTGTCCTGGTGAATACTGTCGTGAACAGCTGTCCCGATGTATGTTGTAGAGAACGGCTGTCCCGGTGTATATTGTAGAGAACAGCGGTCCCGGTGAATATTGTAGTGAACAGCTGTCCCGGTGTATGTTGTAGTGAACAGCTGTCCTGGTGTATGTTGTAGTGAACAGCTGTCCCAGTGTATGTTGTAGAAAAGAATTGTCCTGGTGTATATTGTAGAGAGCAGCCGTCCTGTTGTCTCTTGTAGTGAACAGCTGTCCCGATGTATGTTGTAGAGAACAGCGGTCCCAGTGTATATTGTAGTGAACAGCTGTCCTGGTGTATATTGCAGTGAACAGCTGTCCTGGTGTATATTGTAGTGAACAGCTGTCCTGGTGTATATTGTAGAGAACAGCGGTCCCGGTGAATAGTGTAGTGAACAGCTGTTGCGGTGCATAATGTAGAGAACAGCTGTCCTGGTGTATATTATAGAGAACATCTGTCCTGGTGTATAATGTAGAGAACAGCTGTCCTGGTGTATATTGTAGAGAACAGCTGTCCCGGTGTATGTTGTAGTGAACAGCTGTCCCGGTGTATGTTGTAGTGAACAGCTGTCCCGGTGTGTATTGGAGTGAACAGTTGTCCCGGTGTATATTGTAGAGAATAGCTGTCCCGGTGTATATTGTAGTGAACAGCTGTCCCGGTGTAGGTTGTAGTGAACAGCTGTCCTGGTGTATGTTGTAGAGAACAGCTGTCCTGGGGTATACTGTAGTGAACAGCTGTCCCGGGGTATACTGTAGTGAACAGCTGTCCCGGTGTATATTGTAGTGAACAGCTGTCCCGGTGTATGTTGTAGAGAACAGCTGTCCTGGTGTATATTGTAGTGAACAGCTGTCCCGGTGTATATCAGAGTGAACAGCTGTCCCAGTGTATATTGTAGTGAACAGCTGTCCTGGTGTATATTGTAGAGAACAGCTGTCCCGGTGTATATTGTAGAGAACAGCTGTCCTGGTGTATGTTGTAGAGAACAGCTGCCCCGGTGTATATTGTTGTGAACAGCTGTCCCGGTGTATATTGTAGTGAACATCTGTACCAGTGTATATCGTAGTGAACATCTGTACCAGTGTATATTGTAGAGAACAGCTGTCCTGGTGAATACTGTCGTGAACAGCTGTCCCAGTGTATGTTGTAGTGAACTGCTTTCCCGGTGTATATTATAGAAAACAATTGTCCCGGTGTATATTGTAGAGAGCAGCCGTCCCGGTGTATATTGTAGTGAACAGCTGTCCCGGTGTATATTGCAGTGAATAGTTGTCCCGGTGTATATTGTAGACAACAGCTGTCCCGGTGTATATTGCAGTGAACAGCTGTCCCGGTGTATGTTGTATTGAACAGCTGTCCCAGTGTATATTGTAGAAAACAGTTGTCCCGGTGTATATTGTAGAGAGCAGCTGAACTGGTGCATATCGTAGTGAATAGCTGTCCCGGTGTTAATGTAGTGAACAGCTGTCCCGGTGTATATTGTAGAGAACAGCTGTCCCGGTGTATATTGCAGTGAACAGCTGTCCCGGTGTATGTTGTATTGAACAGCTGTCCCAGTGTATATTGTAGAAAACAGTTGTCCCGGTGAATATTGTAGAGAGCAGCTGAACTGGTGCATATCGTAGTGAACAGCTTTCCCGGTGTATATTGTAGTGAACAGCTGTCCCGGTGTATATTGTAGAGAACAGCTGTCCCGGTGTGTATTGGAGTGAACAGTTGTCCTGGTGTATATTGTCGTGAACAGCTGTCCCGGTGTATATCGTAGTGAACATCTGTACCAGTGTATATTGAAGAGAACAGCTGTCCTGGTGTATATTGTAGAAAACAGCTGTCCTGGTGTATATTGTAGAGAACAGCGGTCCCAGTGTATATTGTAGTGAACAGCTGTCCCGGTGTATATTGTAGAGGACAGCTGTCCCGGTGTATATCGTAGTGAACATCTGTACCAGTGTATATTGAAGAGAACAGCTGTCCTGGTGAATACTGTCGTGAACAGCTGTCCCGATGTATGTTGTAGAGAACGGCTGTCCCGGTGTATATTGTAGAGAACAGCGGTCCCGGTGAATATTGTAGTGAACAGCTGTCCCGGTGTATGTTGTAGTGAACAGCTGTCCTGGTGTATGTTGTAGTGAACAGCTGTCCCAGTGTATGTTGTAGAAAAGAATTGTCCTGGTGTATATTGTAGAGAGCAGCCGTCCTGTTGTATATTGTAGTGAACAGCTGTCCCGATGTATGTTGTAGAGAACAGCGGTCCCAGTGTATATTGTAGTGAACAGCTGTCCTGGTGTATATTGCAGTGAACAGCTGTCCTGGTGTATATTGTAGTGAACAGCTGTCCTGGTGTATGTTGTAGTGAACAGCTGTCCTGGTGTATGTTGGAGTGGACAGCTGTCCCAGTGTATATCGTAGTGAATAGCTGTCCTGGTGTATATTGTAGAGAACAGCTGTCCCGGTGTATATTGTAGAGAACAGCTGTCCTGGTGTATATTGTAGTGAACAGCTGTCCCGGTGTATATCAGAGTGAACAGCTGTCCCAGTGTATATTGTAGTGAACAGCTGTCCTGGTGTATATTGTAGAGAACAGCTGTCCCGGTGTATATTGTAGAGAACAGCTGTCCTGGTGTATGTTGTAGAGAACAGCTGCCCCGGTGTATATTGTTGTGAACAGCTGTCCCGGTGTATATTGTAGTGAACATCTGTACCAGTGTATATCGTAGTGAACATCTGTACCAGTGTATATTGTAGAGAACAGCTGTCCTGGTGAATACTGTCGTGAACAGCTGTCCCAGTGTATGTTGTAGTGAACTGCTTTCCCGGTGTATATTATAGAAAACAATTGTCCCGGTGTATATTGTAGAGAGCAGCCGTCCCGGTGTATATTGTAGTGAACAGCTGTCCCGGTGTATATTGCAGTGAATAGTTGTCCCGGTGTATATTGTAGACAACAGCTGTCCCGGTGTATATTGCAGTGAACAGCTGTCCCGGTGTATGTTGTATTGAACAGCTGTCCCAGTGTATATTGTAGAAAACAGTTGTCCCGGTGTATATTGTAGAGAGCAGCTGAACTGGTGCATATCGTAGTGAATAGCTGTCCCGGTGTTAATGTAGTGAACAGCTGTCCCGGTGTATATTGTAGAGAACAGCTGTCCCGGTGTATATTGCAGTGAACAGCTGTCCCGGTGTATGTTGTATTGAACAGCTGTCCCAGTGTATATTGTAGAAAACAGTTGTCCCGGTGAATATTGTAGAGAGCAGCTGAACTGGTGCATATCGTAGTGAACAGCTTTCCCGGTGTATATTGTAGTGAACAGCTGTCCCGGTGTATATTGTAGAGAACAGCTGTCCCGGTGTGTATTGGAGTGAACAGTTGTCCTGGTGTATATTGTCGTGAACAGCTGTCCCGGTGTATATCGTAGTGAACATCTGTACCAGTGTATATTGAAGAGAACAGCTGTCCTGGTGTATATTGTAGAAAACAGCTGTCCTGGTGTATATTGTAGAGAACAGCGGTCCCAGTGTATATTGTAGTGAACAGCTGTCCCGGTGTATATTGTAGAGGACAGCTGTCCCGGTGTATATCGTAGTGAACATCTGTACCAGTGTATATTGAAGAGAACAGCTGTCCTGGTGAATACTGTCGTGAACAGCTGTCCCAGTGTATGTTGTAGTGAACTGCTTTCCCGGTGTATATTATAGAAAACAATTGTCCCGGTGTATATTGTAGAGAGCAGCCGTCCCGGTGTATATTGTAGTGAACAGCTGTCCCGGTGTATATTGCAGTGAATAGTTGTCCCGGTGTATATTGTAGACAACAGCTGTCCCGGTGTATATTGCAGTGAACAGCTGTCCCGGTGTATGTTGTATTGAACAGCTGTCCCAGTGTATATTGTAGAAAACAGTTGTCCCGGTGTATATTGTAGAGAGCAGCTGAACTGGTGCATATCGTAGTGAATAGCTGTCCCGGTGTTAATGTAGTGAACAGCTGTCCCGGTGTATATTGTAGAGAACAGCTGTCCCGGTGTATATTGCAGTGAACAGCTGTCCCGGTGTATGTTGTATTGAACAGCTGTCCCAGTGTATATTGTAGAAAACAGTTGTCCCGGTGTATATTGTAGAGAGCAGCTGAACTGGTGCATATCGTAGTGAACAGCTTTCCCGGTGTATATTGTAGTGAACAGCTGTCCCGGTGTATATTGTAGAGAACAGCTGTCCCGGTGTGTATTGGAGTGAACAGTTGTCCTGGTGTATATTGTCGTGAACAGCTGTCCCGGTGTATATCGTAGTGAACATCTGTACCAGTGTATATTGAAGAGAACAGCTGTCCTGGTGTATATTGTAGAAAACAGATGTCCTGGTGTATATTGTAGAGAACAGCGGTCCCAGTGTATATTGTAGTGAACAGCTGTCCCGGTGTATATTGTAGAGGACAGCTGTCCCGGTGTATATCGTAGTGAACATCTGTACCAGTGTATATTGAAGAGAACAGCTGTCCTGGTGAATACTGTCGTGAACAGCTGTCCCGATGTATGTTGTAGAGAACGGCTGTCCCGGTGTATATTGTAGAGAACAGCGGTCCCGGTGAATATTGTAGTGAACAGCTGTCCCGGTGTATGTTGTAGTGAACAGCTGTCCTGGTGTATGTTGTAGTGAACAGCTGTCCCAGTGTATGTTGTAGAAAAGAATTGTCCTGGTGTATATTGTAGAGAGCAGCCGTCCTGTTGTCTCTTGTAGTGAACAGCTGTCCCGATGTATGTTGTAGAGAACAGCGGTCCCAGTGTATATTGTAGTGAACAGCTGTCCTGGTGTATATTGCAGTGAACAGCTGTCCTGGTGTATATTGTAGTGAACAGCTGTCCTGGTGTATATTGTAGAGAACAGCGGTCCCGGTGAATAGTGTAGTGAACAGCTGTTGCGGTGCATAATGTAGAGAACAGCTGTCCTGGTGTATATTATAGAGAACATCTGTCCTGGTGTATAATGTAGAGAACAGCTGTCCTGGTGTATATTGTAGAGAACAGCTGTCCCGGTGTATGTTGTAGTGAACAGCTGTCCCGGTGTATGTTGTAGTGAACAGCTGTCCCGGTGTGTATTGGAGTGAACAGTTGTCCCGGTGTATATTGTAGAGAATAGCTGTCCCGGTGTATATTGTAGTGAACAGCTGTCCCGGTGTAGGTTGTAGTGAACAGCTGTCCTGGTGTATGTTGTAGAGAACAGCTGTCCTGGGGTATACTGTAGTGAACAGCTGTCCCGGGGTATACTGTAGTGAACAGCTGTCCCGGTGTATATTGTAGTGAACAGCTGTCCCGGTGTATGTTGTAGAGAACAGCTGTCCTGGTGTATATTGTAGTGAACAGCTGTCCCGGTGTATATCAGAGTGAACAGCTGTCCCAGTGTATATTGTAGTGAACAGCTGTCCTGGTGTATATTGTAGAGAACAGCTGTCCCGGTGTATATTGTAGAGAACAGCTGTCCTGGTGTATGTTGTAGAGAACAGCTGCCCCGGTGTATATTGTTGTGAACAGCTGTCCCGGTGTATATTGTAGTGAACATCTGTACCAGTGTATATCGTAGTGAACATCTGTACCAGTGTATATTGTAGAGAACAGCTGTCCTGGTGAATACTGTCGTGAACAGCTGTCCCAGTGTATGTTGTAGTGAACTGCTTTCCCGGTGTATATTATAGAAAACAATTGTCCCGGTGTATATTGTAGAGAGCAGCCGTCCCGGTGTATATTGTAGTGAACAGCTGTCCCGGTGTATATTGCAGTGAATAGTTGTCCAGGTGTATATTGTAGACAACAGCTGTCCCGGTGTATATTGCAGTGAACAGCTGTCCCGGTGTATGTTGTATTGAACAGCTGTCCCAGTGTATATTGTAGAAAACAGTTGTCCCGGTGTATATTGTAGAGAGCAGCTGAACTGGTGCATATCGTAGTGAATAGCTGTCCCGGTGTTAATGTAGTGAACAGCTGTCCCGGTGTATATTGTAGAGAACAGCTGTCCCGGTGTATATTGTAGTGAACAGCTGTCCCGGTTTATGTTGTATTGAACAGCTGTCCCAGTGTATATTGTAGAAAACAGTTGTCCCGGTGAATATTGTAGAGAGCAGCTGAACTGGTGCATATCGTAGTGAACAGCTTTCCCGGTGTATATTGTAGTGAACAGCTGTCCCGGTGTATATTGTAGTGAACAGCTGTTCCGGTGTATATTGTAGAGAACAGCTGTCCCGGTGTATATTGCAGTGAACAGCTGTCCCGGTTTATGTTGTATTGAACAGCTGTCCCAGTGTATATTGTAGAAAACAGTTGTCCCGGTGAATATTGTAGAGAGCAGCTGAACTGGTGCATATCGTAGTGAACAGCTTTCCCGGTGTATATTGTAGTGAACAGCTGTCCCGGTGTATATTGTAGAGAACAGCTGTCCCGGTGTGTATTGGAGTGAACAGTTGTCCTGGTGTATATTGTCGTGAACAGCTGTCCCGGTGTATATCGTAGTGAACATCTGTACCAGTGTATATTGAAGAGAACAGCTGTCCTGGTGTATATTGTAGAAAACAGCTGTCCTGGTGTATATTGTAGAGAACAGCGGTCCCAGTGTATATTGTAGTGAACAGCTGTCCCGGTGTATATTGTAGAGGACAGCTGTCCCGGTGTATATCGTAGTGAACATCTGTACCAGTGTATATTGAAGAGAACAGCTGTCCTGGTGAATACTGTCGTGAACAGCTGTCCCGATGTATGTTGTAGAGAACGGCTGTCCCGGTGTATATTGTAGAGAACAGCGGTCCCGGTGAATATTGTAGTGAACAGCTGTCCCGGTGTATGTTGTAGTGAACAGCTGTCCTGGTGTATGTTGTAGTGAACAGCTGTCCCAGTGTATGTTGTAGAAAAGAATTGTCCTGGTGTATATTGTAGAGAGCAGCCGTCCTGTTGTATATTGTAGTGAACAGCTGTCCCGATGTATGTTGTAGAGAACAGCGGTCCCAGTGTATATTGTAGTGAACAGCTGTCCTGGTGTATATTGCAGTGAACAGCTGTCCTGGTGTATATTGTAGTGAACAGCTGTCCTGGTGTATGTTGTAGTGAACAGCTGTCCTGGTGTATGTTGGAGTGGACAGCTGTCCCAGTGTATATCGTAGTGAATAGCTGTCCTGGTGTATATTGTAGTGAACAGCTGTCCCGGTGTATATTGTAGAGAACAGCTGTCCCAGTGTATATTGTAGAGAACAGCTGTCCCGGTATATGTTGTAGTGAACAGCTGTCCCGGTGTATATTGTAGTGAACAGCTGTCCTGGCGTATGTTGTAGAGAACAGCTGTCCCGGTGTATGTCATAGTGAACAGCAGTCCCGATGTATGTTGTAGTGAACAGCTGTCCCGGTGTTTATTGAAGAGAACAGCTGTCCCAGTATATATCGTAGTGAACAGCTTTCCCAGTGTATGTTGTAGTGAACAGCTGTCCCGGTGTATGTTGTAGTGAACAGCTGTCCTGGTGTATAATGTAGTGAACAGCTGTCCTGGTGTATATTATAGAGAACAGCTGTCCCGGTGCATATTGTAGTGAACAGCTGTCCCGGTATATGTTGTAGTGAACAGCTGTCCCGGTGTATATTGTAGTGAACAGCTGTCCCGGTGTATATTGTAGAGGACAGCTGTCCCGGTGTATATTGCAGTGAACAGCTGTCCCGGTGTATGTTGTAGTGAACAGCTGTCCTGGTGTATGTTGGAGTGGACAGCTGTCCCAGTGTGTATCGTAGTGAACAGCTGTCCCAGTGTATATTGTAGAGAACAGCTGTCCCGTTATATGTTGTAGTGAACAGCTGTCCCGGTGTATATTGTAGTGAACAGCTGTCCTGGCGTATATTGTAGAGAACAGCTGTCCCGGTGTATATCATAGTGAACAGCAGTCCCGATGTATGTTGTAGTGAACAGCTGTCCCGGTGTTTATTGTAGAGAACAGCTGTCCCAGTATATATCGTAGTGAACAGCTTTCCCAGTGTATGTTGTAGTGAACAGCTGTCCCGGTGTATGTTGTAGTGAACAGCTGTCCTGGTGCATAATGTAGTGAACAGCTGTCCTGGTGTATATTGTAGAGAACAGCTGTCCCGGTGCATATTGTAGTGAACAGCTGTCCCGGTATATATTGTAGTGAACAGCTGTCCCGGTGTATATTGGAGTGAACAGCTGTCCCGGTGTATATTGTAGAGGACAGCTGTCCCGGTGTATATTGCAGTGAACAGCTGTCCCGGTGTATGTTGTAGTGAACAGCTGTCCTGGTGTATGTTGGAGTGGACAGCTGTCGCAGTGTATATCGTAGTGAACAGCTGTCCCAGTGTATATTGTAGAGAACAGCTGTCCCGGTATATGTTGTAGTGAACAGCTGTCCCGGTATATGTTGTAGTGAACAGCTGTCCCGGTGTATATTGTAGTGAACAGCTGTCCTGGTGTATATTGTAGAGAACAGCTGTCCCAGTGTATATTGTGGAGAACAGCTGTCCCGGTGTATATCATAGAGAACAGCAGTCCTGATGTATGTTGTAGTGAACAGCTGTCCCGGTGTTTATTGTAGAGAACAGCTGTCCCAGTATATATCGTAGTGAACAGCTTTCCCAGTGTATGTTGTAATGAACAGCTGTCCCGGTGTATATTGTAGAGAACAGCTGTCCCGGTGTATATCATAGTGAACAGCAGTCCCGATGTACGTTGTAGTGAACAGCTGTCCCGGTGTTTCTTGTAGAGGACAGCTGTCCCAGTATATATCGTAGTGAACAGCTTTCCCAGTGTATGTTGTAGTGAACAGCTGTCCCGGTGTATGTTGTAGTGAACAGCTGTCCTGGTGTATATTGTAGAGAACAGCTGTCCTGGTGTATATTGTAGAGAACAGCTGTCCCGGTGTATATTGTAGTGAACAGCTGTCGCGGTGTATATTGTATTGAACAGCTGTCCCAGTGTATATCGTAGTGAACATCTGTACCAGTGTATATTGAAGAGAACAGCTGTCCTGGTGAATACTGTCGTGAACAGCTGTCCCGATGTATGTTGTAGAGAACAGCTGTCCCGGTGTATATTGTAGAGAACAGCGGTCCCGGTGAATATTGTAGTGAACAGCTGTCCCGGTGTATGTTGTTGTGAACAGCTATCCTGGTGTATGTTGTAGTGTACAGCTGTCCCAGTGTATGTTGTATTGAACAGCTTTCCTGGTGTATATTGTAGAAAACAATTGTCCCGGTGTATACTGTAGAGAGCAGCTGTCCTGGTATATATCGTAGTGAACAGCTGTCCTGGTGTATGTTGTAGTGAACAGCTGTCCTGGTGATTATTGTAGAGAACAGCTGTCCCGGTGTGTATTGGAGTGAACAGTTGTCCCGCTGTATATTGTAGTGAACAGCTACAATATTGTAGAGAACAGCTGTCCCGGTGTGTATTGGAGTGAACAGTTGTCCCGGTGTATATTGTAGTGAACAGCTGTCCCAGTGTATATTGTAGTGAACAGCTGTCCCGGTGTATATCGTAGTGAACAGCTGTCCTGGTGTATATTGTAGAGAATAGCTGTCCCGGTGTATATTGTAGTGAACAGCTGTCCCCGCGTATATCGTAGTGAACATCTGTCCCAGTGTATATTGTAGAGAACAGCTGTCCTGGTGAATATTGTCATGAACAGCTGTCCCGATGTATGTTGTAGAGAACAGCTGTCCCAGTATATTGTGTAGAGAACAGCGGTCCCGGTGCATATTGTAGTGAACAGCTGTCCCGGTGTATGTTGTAGTGAACAGCTGTCCCGGTGAATATTGTCGTGAACAGCTGTCCCGATGTATGTTGTAGTGAACAGCTGTCCCGGTGTATATTGTAGTAAACAGCTGTCCCGGTGTATATTGTAGAGAACAGCTGTCCCGGTGTATATTGCAGTGAACAGCTGTCCCGGTGTATGTTGTTGTGAACAGCTGTCCTGGTGTATGTTGGAGAGGACAGCTGTCCCAGTGTATATCGTAGTGAACAGCTGTCCCAGTGTATATTGTAAAGAACAGCTGTCCCGGTATATGTTGTAGTGAACAGCTGTCCCGGTGTATATTGTAGTGAACAGCTGTCCTGGTGTATATTGTAGAGAACAGCTGTCCCGGTATATATCGTAGTGAACAGCTTTCCCAGTGTATGTTGTAGTGAACAGCTGTCCCGGTGTATGTTGTAGTGAACAGCTGTCCTGGTGTATAATGTAGTGAACAGCTGTCCTGGTGTATATTGTAGAGAACAGCTGTCCCGGTGCATATTGTAGTGAACAGCTGTCCCAGTATATGTTGTAGTGAACAGCTGTCCCGGTGTATATTGTAGAGAACAGCTGTCCCAGTGTATATTGTAGAGAACAGCGGTCCGGTGCATATTGTAGTGAACAGCTGTCCCGGTGCATATTGTAGTGAACAGCTGTCCCGGTATATGTTGTAGTGAACAGCTGTCCCGGTGTATATTGTAGTGAACAGCTGTCCCGGTGTATGTTGTAGAGAACAGCTGTCCTGGTGTATATTGTAGTGAATAGCTGTCCTGGTGTATATCATAGTGAACAGCTGTCCCAGTGTATATTGTAGTGAACAGCTGTCCCGGTATATGTTGTAGTGAACAGCTGTCCCGGTGTATATTGTAGTGAACAGCTGTCCCGGTGTATGTTGTAGAGAACAGCTGTCCTGGTGTATATTGTAGTGAATAGCTGTCCTGGTGTATATCATAGTGAACAGCTGTCCCAGTGTATATTGTAGTGAACAGCTGTCCCGGTGTATATTGTAGTGAACAGCTGTCCTGGCGTATATTGTAGAGAACAGCTGTCCCAGTATATGTTGTAGTGAACAGCTGTCCCGGTGTATATTGTAGAGAACAGCTGTCCCAGTGTATATTGTAGAGAACAGCGGTCCGGTGCATATTGTAGTGAACAGCTGTCCCGGTGCATATTGTAGTGAACAGCTGTCCCGGTATATGTTGTATTGAACAGCTGTCCCGGTGTATATTGTAGTGAACAGCTGTCCCGGTGTATGTTGTAGAGAACAGCTGTCCTGGTGTATATTGTAGAGAACAGCTGTCCCGGTGTATATTGTAGAGAACAGCGGTCCCGGTGCATATTGTAGTGAACAGCTGTCCCGGTATATGTTGTAGTGAACAGCTGTCCCGGTGTATATTGTAGTGAACAGCTGTCCCGGTGTATGTTGTAGAGAACAGCTGTCCTGGTGTATATTGTAGTGAATAGCTGTCCTGGTGTATATCATAGTGAACAGCTGTCCCAGTGTATATTGTAGTGAACAGCTGTCCCGGTGTATATTGTAGTGAACAGCTGTCCTGGCGTATATTGTAGAGAACAGCTGTCCCGGTATATGTTGTAGTGAACAGCTGTCCCGGTGTATATTGTAGTGAACAGCTGTCCCCGTGTATGTTGTAGAGAACAGCTGTCCTGGTGTATATTGTAGTGAATAGCTGTCCTGGTGTATATCATAGTGAACAGCTGTCCCGGTATATGTTGTAGTGAACAGCTGTCCCGGTGTATATTGTAGTGAACAGCTGTCCTGGCGTATATTGTAGAGAACAGCTGTCCCGGTGTATATCATAGTGAACAGCAGTCCCGATGTATGTTGTAGTGAACACCTGTCCCGGTATTTCTTGTCGAGAACAGCTGTCCCAGTGTATATTGTAGTGAACAGCTGTCCCGGTGTATATTGTAGAGAACAGCTGTCCCGGTGTATATCATAGTGAACAGCAGTCCCGATGTATGTTGTAGTGAACACCTGTCCCGGTGTTTCTTGTCGAGAACAGCTGTCCCAGTGTATATTGTAGTGAACAGCTGTCCCGGTGTATGTTGTAGTGAACAGCTGTCCCAGTGTACATTGTAGAGAACAGCGGTCCCGGTGTATATTGTAGTGAACAGCTGTCCCGGTGTATATTGTAGAGAACAGCTGTCCTGGTGTATATTGTAGAGAACAGCTGTCCTGGTGTATATTGTAGAGAACAGCTGTCCCGGTGTACGTTGTAGTGAACAGCTGTCCCGGTGTATGTTGTTGTGAACAGCTGTCCCGGTGTGTATTGGAGTGAACAGTTGTCCCGGTGTATATTGTAGTGAACAGCTGTCGCAGTGTATATTGTAGTGAACAGCTGTCCCGGTGCATATAGTAGTGAACAGCTGTCCTGGTGTATATTGTAGAGAATAGCTGTCCCGGTGTATATTGTAGTGAACAGCTGTCCCGGTGTAGGTTGTAGTGAACAGCTGTCCTGGTGTATGTTGTAGAGAACAGCTGTCCTGGGGTATACTGTAGTGAACAGCTGTCCCAGTGTATATTGTAGTGAACAGCTGTCCCGGTGTATGTTGTAGAGAACAGCTGTCCTGGTGTATAATGTAGTGAACAGCTGTCCTTGTGTATATCATAGTGAACAGCTGTCCCAGTGTATATTGTAGTGAACAGCTGTCCTGGTGTATATTGTAGAGAACAGCTGTCCCGGTGTATATTGTAGAGAACAGCTGTCCTGGTGTATGTTGTAGAGAACATCTGTCCCAGTGTATGTTGTAGAGAACAGCTGTCCCAGTGTATATTGTAGAGAAATGCGGTCCCGGTGTATATTGCAGTGAACAGTTGTCCCGGTGTATATTGTAGAAAACAATTATCCCGGTGTATATTGTAGAGAACAGCTGTCCCGGTATATGTTGTAGTGAACAGCTGTCCCGGTGTATATTGTAGTGAACAGCTGTTCCGGTGTATATTGTAGAGAACAGCTGTCCCGGTGTATATTGCAGTGAACAGCTGTCCCGGTTTATGTTGTATTGAACAGCTGTCCCAGTGTATATTGTAGAAAACAGTTGTCCCGGTGTATATTGTAGAGAGCAGCTGAACTGGTGCATATCGTAGTGAATAGCTGTCCCGGTGTATATTGTAGTGAACAGCTGTCCCGGTGTATATTGCAGTGAACAGCTGTCCCGGTGTATGTTGTATTGAACAGCTGTCCCAGTGTATATTGTAGAAAACAGTTGTCCCGGTGTATATTGTAGAGAGCAGCTGAACTGGTGCATTTCGTAGTGAATAGCTCTCCTGGTGTATATTGTAGTGAACAGCTGTCCCGGTGTATATTGTAGAGAACAGCTGTCCCGGTGTGTATTGGAGTGAACAGTTGTCCCGGTGTATATTGCAGTGAACAGCTGTCCCGGTGTATATCGTAGTGAACATCTGTACCAGCGTATATTGAAGAGAACAGCTGTCCTGGTGAATACTGTCGTGAACAGCTGTCCCAGTGTATGTTGTAGAGAACAGCTGTCCCAGTGTATATTGTAGAGAAATGCGGTCCCGGTGAATATTGTCGTGAACAGCTGTCCCGATGTATGTTGTAGAGAACAGCTATCCCAGTGTATATTGTAGAGAAATGCGGTCCCGGTGTATATTGTAGTGAACAGCTGTCCCGGTGTATGTTGTAGAGAGCAGCCGTCCTGGTGTATATTGTAGTGAACAGCTGTCCTGGTGTATGTTGTAGACAACAGCTGTCCTGGTGAATATTGTCATGAACAGCTGTCCCGATGTATGTTGTAGAGAACAGCTGTCCCAGTGTAAATTGTAGTGAACAGCTGTCCTGGTGTATGTTGTAGACAACAGCTGTCCTGGTGAATATTGTCATGAACAGCTGTCCCGATGTATATTGTAGAGAACAGCGGTCCCGGTGTATATTGTAGTGAACAGCTGTCCCAGTGTCTATTGTAGAGAACAGCTGTCCCGGTGTGTATTATAGTGAACAGCTGTCCCAGTGCATATTGTAGAGAACAGCTGTCCCAGTCTATGTTGTAGTGAACAGCTGTCCCGGTATATATTGTAGTGAACAGCAGTCCCGGTGTATATTGTAGAGGACAGCTGTCCCGGTGTATATTGCAGTGAACAGCTGTCCCGGTGTATGTTGTAGTGAACAGCTGTCCTGGTGTATGTTGGAGTGGACAGCTGTCCCAGTGTATATCATAGTGAACAGCTGTCCCAGTGTAGATTGTAGTGAACAGCTGTCCTGGCGTATATTGTAGAGAACAGCTGTCCCTGTGTATATCATAGTGAACAGCAGTCCCGATGTATGTTGTAGTGAACAGCTGTCCCGGTGTTTATTGTAGAGAACAGCTGTCCCAGTATATATCGTAGTGAACAGCTTTCCCAGTGTATGTTGTAGTGAACAGCTGTCCCGGTGTATGTTGTAGAGAACAGCTGTCCTGGTGTATAATGTAGTGAACAGCTGTCCTGGTGTATATTGTAGTGAACAGCTGTCCTGGTGTATATTGTAGAGAACAGCTGTCCCGGTGCATATTGTAGTGAACAGCTGTCCCGGTATATGTTGTAGTGAACAGCTGTCCTGGTGTATAATGTAGTGAACAGCTGTCCTGGTGTATATTGTAGAGAACAGCTGTCCCGGTGCATATTGTAGTGAACAGCTGTCCCGGTATATGTTGTAGTGAACAGCTGTCCTGGTGTATATTGTAGACAAATGCGGTCCCGGTGAATATTGTAGTGAATAGCTGTCCCGATGTATGTTGTAGAGAACAGCTGTCCCAGTGTATATTGTAGAGAAATGCGGTCCCGGTGAATATTGTAGTGAACAGCTGTCCCGGTGTATGTTGTAGAGAGCAGCCGTCCTGGTGTATATTGTAGTGAACAGCTGTCCTGGTGTATGTTGTAGACAACAGCTGTCCTGGTGAATATTGTCATGAACAGCAGTCCCGATGTATGTTGTAGAGAACAGCTGTCCCAGTGTATATTGTAGTGAACAGCTGTCCTGGTGTATGTTGTAGACAACAGCTGTCCTGGTGAATATTGTCATGAACAGCTGTCCCGATGTATATTGTAGAGAACAGCGGTCACGGTGTATATTGTAGTGAACGGCTGTCCCAGTGTATATTGTAGAGAACAGCTGTCCCGGTGTGTATTATAGTGAACAGCTGTCCCAGTGCATATTGTAGAGAACAGCTGTCCCAGTATATGTTGTAGTGAACAGCTGTCCCGGTGTATATTGTAGTGAACAGCTGTGCCGGTGTATATTGTAGAGGACAGCTGTCCCGGTGTATATTGCAGTGAACAGCTGTCCCGGTGTATGTTGTAGTGAACAGCTGTCCTGGTGTATGTTGGAGTGGACAGCTGTCCCAGTGTATATCGTAGTGAACAGCTGTCCCAGTGTAGATTGTAGTGAACAGCTGTCCTGGCGTATATGGTAGAGAACAGCTGTCCCTGTGTATATCATAGTGAACAGCAGTCCCGATGTATGTTGTAGTGAACAGCTGTCCCGGTGTTTATTGTAGAGAACAGCTGTCCCAGTATATATCGTAGTGAACAGCTTTCCCAGTGTATGTTGTAGTGAATAGCTGTCCCGGTATATGTTGTAGTGAACAGCTGTCCTGGTGTATAATGTAGTGAACAGCTGTCCCCTGGTGTATATTGTAGTGATCAGCTGTCCCAGTGTATATCGTGGAGAACAGCTGTCCCGGTATATGTTGTAGTGAACAGCTGTCCCGGTGTTTCTTGTAGTGAACAGCTGTCCTGGCGTATATTGTTGAGAACAGCTGTCCCGGTGTATATCATAGTGAACAGCAGTCCCGATGTATGCTGTAGTGAACACCTGTCCCGGTGTTTCTTGTCGAGAACAGCTGTCCCAGTGTATATTGTAGTGAACAGCTGTCCCGGTGTATGTTGTCGTGAACAGCTGTCCCAGTGTACATTGTAGAGAACAGCGGTCCCGGTGAATATTGTAGTGAACAGCTGTCCCGGTGCATATTGTAGAGAACAGCTGTCCTGGAATATATTGTAGAGAACAGCTGTCCTGGTCTATATTGTAGAGAACAGCTGTCCCGGTGTATGTTGTAGTGAACAGCTGTCCCGGTGTATGTTGTAGTGAACAGCTGTCCTGGTGTGTATTGGAGTGAACAGTTGTCCCGGTGTATATTGTAGTGAACAGCTGTCGCAGTGTATATTGTAGTGAACAGCTGTCCCGGTGTATATCGTAGTGAACAGCTGTCCTGGTGTATATTGTAGAGAATAGCTGTCCCGGTGTATATTGTAGTGAACAGCTGTCCCGGTGTAGGTTGTAGTGAACAGCTGTCCTGGTGTATGTTGTAGAGAACAGCTGTCCTGGGGTATACTGTAGTGAACAGCTGTCCCGGTGTATATTGTCGTGAACAGCTGTCCCGGTGTATATCGTAGTGAACATCTGTACCAGTGTATATTGTAGAGAACAGCTGTCCCAGTGTATATTGAAGAGAACAGCTGTCCCGGTGTATATTGCAGTGAACAGTTGTCCCGGTGTATATTGTAGACAACAGCTGTCCCGGTGTATATTGCAGTGAACAGCTGTCCCGGTGTATGTTGTATTGAACAGCTGTCCCAGTGTATATTGTAGAAAACAGTTGTCCCGGTGTATGTTGTAGAGAACAGCTGTCCTGGTGTATATTGTAGTGAACAGCTGTCCTTGTGTATATCATAGTGAACAGCTGTCCCAGTGTATATTGAAGAGAACAGCTGTCCCGGTGTATATTGCAGTGAACAGTTGTCCCGGTATATGTTGTAGTGAACAGATGTCCCGGTGTATATCGTAGTGAACAGCTGTCCTGGTGAATGTTGTAGTGAACAGCTGTCCCGGTGTATATTGTAGAGAACAGCTGTCCCGGTGTGTATTGGAGGGAACAGTTGTCCCGGTGTATATTGTAGTGAACAGCTGTCCCGGTGTATATCGTAGTGAACATCTGTACCAGCGTATATTGAAGAGAACAGCTGTCCTGGTGAATACTGTCGTGAACAGCTGTCCCAGTGTATGTTGTAGTGAACAGCTGTCCCAGTGTATATTGTAGAGAAATGCGGTCCCGGTGAATATTGTCGTGAACAGCTGTCCCGATGTATGTTGTAGAGAACAGCTGTCCCAGTGTATGTTGTAGAGAAATGCGGTCCCGGTGAATATTGTTGTGAACAGCTGTCCCGGTGTATGTTGTAGTGAACAGCTGTCCTGGTGTATGTTGTAGTGAACAGCTGTCCCAGTGTATATTGTAGAAAACAATTGTCCCAGTGTATGTTGTAGAGAGCAGCCATCCTGGTGTATATTGTAGTGAACAGCTGTCCTGGTGTATGTTGTAGACAACAGCTGTCCTGGTGAATATTGTCATGAACAGCTGTCCCGATGTATGTTGTAGAGAACAGCTGTCCCAGTGTATATTGTAGTGAACAGCTGTCCTGGTGTATGTTGTAGACAACAGCTGTCCTGGGGAATATTGTCATGAACAGCTGTCCCGATGTATATTGTAGCGAACAGCTGTCCCGGTGTATATTGTAGTGAACAGCTGTCCCAGTGTATAGTGTAGAGAACAGCTGTCCCGGTGTATATTGTAGTGAACAGCTGTCCCAGAGCATATTGTAGAGAACAGCTGTCCCAGTATATGTTGTAGTGAACAGCTGTCCCGGTGTATATTGTAGTGAACAGCTGTCCTGGTATATGTTGTAGTGAACAGCTGTCCCGGTGTATATTGTAGTGAACAGCTGTCCCGGTGTATATTGTAGAGGACAGCTGTCCCGGTGTATATTGCAGTGAACAGCTGTCCCGGTGTATGTTGTAGTGAACAGCTGTCCTGGTGTATGTTGGAGTGGACAGCTGTCCCAGTGTATATCGTAGTGAACAGCTGTCCCAGTGTATATTGTAGAGAACAGCTGTCCCGGTATATGTTGTAGTGAACAGCTGTCCCGGTGTACATTGTAGTGAACAGCTGTCCTGGCGTATATTGTAGAGAACAGCTGTCCCAGTGTATATCATAGTGAACAGCAGTCCCGATGTATGTTGTTGTGAACAGCTGTCCCGGTGTATATTGTAGTGAACAGCAGTCCCGGTGTATATTGTAGAGGACAGCTGTCCCGGTGTATATTGCAGTGAACAGCTGTCCCGGTGAATGTTGTAGTGAACAGATGTCCTGGTGTATGTTGGAGTGGACAGCTGTCCCATTGTATATCGTAGTGATCAGCTGTCCCAGTGTATATTGTAGAGAACAGCTGTCCCGGTATATGTTGTAGTGAACAGCTGTCCCGGTGTATATTGTAGTGAACAGCTGTCCTGGCGTATATTGTAGAGAACAGCTGTCCCGGTGTATACCATAGTGAACACCAGTCTCGATGTATGTTGTATTGAACAGCTGTCCCGGTGTTTATTGTAGAGAACAGCTGTCCCAGTATATATCGTAGTGAACAGCTTTCCCAGTGTATGTTGTAGTGAACAGCTGTCCCGGTGTATGTTGTAGTGAACAGCTGTCCTGGTGTATAATGTAGTGAACAGCTGTCCTGGTGTATATTGTAGAGAACAGCTATCCCGGTGCTTATGGTAGTGAACAGCTGTCCCGGTATATGTTGTAGTGAACAGCTGTCCCGGTGTATACTGTAGTGAACAGCTGTCCCGGTGTATATTGTAGAGGACAGCTGTCCCGGTGTATATTGCAGTGAACAGCTGTCCCGGTGTATGTTGTAGTGAACAGCTGTCCTGGTGTATGTTGGAGTGGACAGCTGTCCCAGTGTATATCGTAGTGAACAGCTGTCCCAGTGTATATTGTAGAGAACAGCTGTCCCGGTATATGTTGTAGTGAACAGCTGTCCCGGTGTATATTGTAGTGAACAGCTGTCCTGGCGTATATTGTAGAGAACAGCTGTCCCGGTGTATATCATAGTGAACAGCAGTCCCGATGTATGTTGTAGTGAACAGCTGTCCCGGTGTTTATTGTAGAGAACAGCTATCCCAGTATATATCGTAGTGAACAGCTTTCCCAGTGTATGTTGTAGTGAACAGCTGTCCCGGTGTATGTTGTAATGAACAGCTGTCCTGGTGTATAATGTAGTGAACAGCTGTCCCGGTGTATATTGTAGTGAACAGCTGTCCTGGTGTATATTGTAGAGAACAGCTGTCCCGGTGTATATTGTGGAGAACAGCTGTCCCGCTGTATATCATAGTGAACAGCAGTCCTGATATATGTTGTAGTGAACAGCTGTCCCGGTGTTTATTGTAGAGAACAGCTGTCCAAGTATATATCGTAGTGAACAGCTTTCCCAGTGTATGTTGTAGTGAACAGCTGTCCCGGTGTATGTTGTAGTGAACAGCTGTCCCGGTGTATGTTGTAGTGAACAGCTGTCCTGGTGTATATTGTAGAGAACAGCTGTCCCGGTGTATATTGTAGAGAACAGCTGTCCCGGTGTATATCATAGTGAACAGCAGTCCCGATGTACGTTGTAGTGAACAGCTGTCCCGGTGTATGTTGTAGTGAACAGCTGTCCTGGTGTATAATGTAGTGAACAGCTGTCCTGGTGTATATTGTAGAGAACCGCTGTCCCGGTGCATATTGTAGTGAACAGTTGTCCCGGTATATGTTGTAGTGAACAGCTGTCCTGGTGTATATTGTAGTGAACAGCAGTCCCGGTGTATATTGTAGAGGACAGCTGTCCCGGTGTATATTGCAGTGAACAGCTGTCCCGGTGAATGTTGTAGTGAACAGCTGTCCTGGTGTATGTTGGAGTGGACAGCTGTCCCATTGTATATCGTAGTGATCAGCTGTCCCAGTGTATATTGTAGAGAACAGCTGTCCCGGT
Organism: Chiloscyllium plagiosum; assembly: GCF_037043375.1. NCBI lineage: Eukaryota > Metazoa > Chordata > Chondrichthyes > Orectolobiformes > Hemiscylliidae > Chiloscyllium > Chiloscyllium plagiosum. Next base: position 37,766,071 of record NW_028270180.1, on the reverse strand, counting down.
ATATGTTGTAGTGAACAGCTGTCCCGGTGTATATTGTAGTGAACAGCTGTCCTGGCGTATATTGTAGAGAACAGCTGTCCCGGTGTATACCATAGTGAACACCAGTCTCGATGTATGTTGTAGTGAACAGCTGTCCCGGTGTTTATTGTAGAGAACAGCTGTCCCAGTATATATCGTAGTGAACAGCTTTCCCAGTGTATGTTGTAGTGAACAGCTGTCCCGGTGTATGTTGTAGTAAACAGCTGTCCTGGTGTATAATGTAGTGAACAGCTGTCCTGGTGTATATTGTAGAGAACAGCTATCCCGGTGCTTATGGTAGTGAACAGCTGTCCCGGTATATGTTGTAGTGAACAGCTGTCCCGGTGTATATTGTCGTGAACAGCTGTCCCGGTGTATATTGTAGAGGACAGCTGTCCCGGTGTATATTGCAGTGAACAGCTGTCCCGGTGTATGTTGTAGTGAACAGCTGTGCTGGTGTATGTTGGAGTGGACAGCTGTCCCAGTGTATATCGTAGTGAACAGCTGTCCCAGTGTATATTGTAGAGAACAGCTGTCCCGGTATATGTTGTAGTGAACAGCTGTCCCGGTGTTTTTTGTAGTGAACAGCTGTCCTGGCGTATATTGTAGAGAACAGCTGTCCCGGTGTATATCATAGTGAACAGCAGTCCCGATGTCTGTTGTAGTGAACAGCTGTCCCGGTGTTTATTGTAGAGAACAGCTATCCCAGTATATATCGTAGTGAACAGCTTTCCCAGTGTATGTTGCAGTGAACAGCTGTCCCGGTGTATGTTGTAGTGAACAGCTGTCCTGGTGTATATTGTAGAGAACAGCTGTCCCGGTGCATATTGTAGTGAACAGCTGTCCCGGTATATGTTGTAGTGAACAGCTGTCCCGGTGTATATTGTAGTGAACAGCTGTCCTGGTGTATATTGTAGAGAACAGCTGTCCCGGTGTATATTGTGGAGAACAGCTGTCCCGCTGTATATCATAGTGAACAGCAGTCCTGATGTATGTTGTAGTGAACAGCTGTCCCGGTGTTTATTGTAGAGAACAGCTGTCCAAGTATATATCGTAGTGAACAGCTTTCCCAGTGTATGTTGTAGTGAACAGCTGTCCCGGTGTATGTTGCAGTGAACAGCTGTCCTGGTGTATATTGTAGAGAACAGCTGTCCCGGTGTATATTGTAGAGAACAGCTGTCCCGGTGTATATCATAGTGAACAGCAGTCCCGATGTACGTTGTAGTGAACAGCTGTCCCGGTGTTTCTTGTAGAGGACAGCTGTCCCAGTATATATCGTAGTGAACAGCTTTCCCAGTGTATGTTGTAGTGAACAGCTGTCCCTGTGTATGTTGTAGTGAACAGAAGTCCTGGTGTATATTGTAGAGAACAGCTGTCCAGGTGTATAATGTAGAGAACAGCTGTCCTGGTGTATATTGTAGTGAACAGCTGTCGCGGTGTATATTGTATTGAACAGCTGTCCTGGTGTATATCGTAGTGAACATCTGTACCAGTGTATATTGAAGAGAACATCTGTCCTGGTGAATACTGTCGTGAACAGCTGTCCCGATGTAAGTTTTAGAGAACAGCTGTCCCGGTGTATATTGTAGAGAACAGCGGTCCCGGTGAATATTGTAGTGAACAGCTGTCCCGGTGTATGTTGTAGTGAACAGCTGTCCTGGTGTATGTTGTAGTGTACAGCTGTCCAAGTGTATGTTGTATTGAACAGCTTTCCCGGTGTATATTGTAGAAAACAATTGTCCCGGTGTATACTGTAGAGAGCAGCCGTCCTGGTGTATATTGTAGTGAACAGCTGTCCCGGTGTATGTTGTAGTGAACAGCTGTCCTGGTGATTATTGTAGAGAACAGCTGTCCCGGTGTGTATTGGAGTGAACAGTTGTCCCGGTGTATATTGTAGTGAACAGCTGTCCCAGTGTATATTGCAGTGAACAGCTGTCCCAGTGTATATCGTAGTGAACAGCTGTCCTGGTGTATATTGTAGAGAATAGCTGTCCCGGTGTATATTGTAGTGAACAGCTGTCCCCGTGTATATCGTAGTGAACATCTGTCCCAGTGTATATTGTAGAGAACAGCTGTCCTGGTGAATATTGTCATGAACAGCTGTCCCGATGTATGTTATAGACAACAGCTGTCCCGGTGTATATTGTAGAGAACAGCGGTCCCGGTGCATATTGTAGTGAACAGCTGTCCCGGTATATGTTGTAGTGAACAGCTGTCCCGGTGCATATTGTAGTGAACAGCTGTCCCGGTATTTGTTGTCGTGAACAGTTGTCCCGGTGTATATTGTAGAGAACAGCTGTCCCGGTGTATGTTGTAGTGAACAGCTGTCCCGGTGTATGTTGTCGTGAACAGCTGTCCCGTGTATATTGTAGTGAACAGCTGTCCCGGTGTATGTTGTAGTGAACAGCTGTCCCGGTATATGTTGTAGTGAACAGCTGTCCCGGTGTATATTGTCGTGAACAGCTTTCCCGGTGTATATTGTAGAGAACAGCTGTCCCGGTGTATATTGCAGTGAACAGCTGTCCCAGTGTATGTTGTAGTGAACAGCTGTCCTGGTGTATGTTGGAGTGGACAGCTGTCCCAGTGTATATCTTAGTGAACAGCTGTCCCAGTGTATATTGTAGAGTACAGCTGTCCCGGTATATGTTGTAGTGAACAGCTGTCCCGGTGTATATTGTAGTGAACAGCTGTCCTGGTGTATATTGTCGAGAACAGCTGTCCCAGTGTATATCATAGTGAACAGCAGTCCCGATGTATGTTGTAGTGAACAGCTGTCCCGGTGTTTATTGTCAAGAACAGCTGTCCCAGTATATATCGTAGTGAACAGCTTTCCCAGTGTATGTTGTAGTGAACAGCTGTCCCGGTGTATGTTGTTGTGAACAGCTGTCCTGGTGTATAATGTAGTGAACAGCTGTCCTGGTGTATATTGTAGAGAACAGCTGTCCCGGTGCATATTGTAGTGAACAGCTGTCCCAGTATATGTTGTGGTGAACAGCTGTCCCGGTGTATATTGTAGTGAACAGCTGTCCTGGTGTATATTGTAGAGAACAGCTGTCCCGGTGTATATTGTGGAGAACAGCTGTCCCGGTGTATATCATAGTGAACAGCTGTCCCGATGTATGTTGTAGTGAACAGCTGTCCCGGTGTTTATTGTAGAGAACAGCTGTCCCGGTATATATCGTAGTGAACAGCTTTCCCAGTGTATGTTGTAGTGAACAGCTGTCCCAGTGTATGTTGTAGTGAACAGCTGTCCTGGTGTATATTGTAGAGAACAGCTGTCCTGGTGTATATTGTAGTGAACAGCTGTCCTGGTGTATATCGTAGTGAACAGCTTTCCCAGTATATGTTGTAGTGAACAGCTGTCCCAGTGTATGTTGTAGTGAACAGCTGTCCTGATGTATGTTGTAGAGAACAGCTGCCCCGATGTATATTGTAGTGAACAGCTGTCCCGGTGTATATCGTAGTGAACATCTGTACCAGTGTATATTGTAGTGACCAGCTGTCCCAGTGGATATTGAAGTGAACAGCTGTCCCGGTGTATATCGTAGTGAACATCTGTACCAGTGTATATTGTAGAGAACAGCTGTCCTGGTGAATACTGTCGTGAACAGCTGTCCCGATGTATGTTGTGGAGAACAGCTGTCCCTGTGTATATTGTAGTGAACAGCTGTCCTGGTGTATATTGTAGTGTACAGCTGTCCCAGTGTATGTTGTATTGAACAGCTTTCCCGGTGTATATTGTAGAAAACAATTGTCCCAATGTATACTGCAGAGAGCAGCCGTCCTGGTGTATATTGTAGTGAACAGCCGTCCTGGTGTATGTTGTAGTGAACAGCTGTCCCGGTGTATATTGTTGAGAACAGCTGTCCCGGTGTATATTGTGGTGAACAGCTGTCCTGGTGTATAATGTATTGAACAGCTGTCCCGGTGTATATCGTAGTGAACATCTGTACCAGTGTATATTGTAGAGAACAGCTGTCCTGGTGAATACTGTCGTGAACAGCTGTCCCGTTGTATGTTGTGGAGAACAGCTGTCCCTGTGTATATTGTAGAGAGCAGCCGTCCTGGTGTATATTGTAGTGAGCAGCTGTCCTGGTGTATGTTGTAGTGAACAGCTGTCCTGGTGTATATTGTAGAGAACAGCTGTCCCGGTGTGTATTGGAGTGAACAGTTGTCCCGGTGTATATTGTAGAGAACAGCTGTCCCGGTGAATATTGTAGTGAACAGCTGTCCCGGTGTATATTGTAGTGAACAGCTGTCCTGGTGTATATTGTAGAGAATAGCTGTCCCTGCGTATATCATAGTGAACTGCAGTCCCGATGTATGTTGTAGTGAACAGCTGTCCCGGTGTTTATTGTAGTGAACAGCTGTCCCAGTATATATCGTAGTGAACATCTGTACCAGTGTATATTGAAGAGAACAGCTGTCCTGGTGAATGCTGTCGTTAACAGCTGTCCCGATGTATGTTGTAGAGAACAGCTGTCCCAGTGTATATTGTAGTGAACAGCTGTCCCGGTGTATAATGAAGAGAACAGCGGTCCCGGTGAATATTGTAGTGAACAGCTGTCCAGGTATATGTTGTAGTGAACAGCTGTCCCGGTGTATATTGTAGTGAACAGCTGTCCTGGTGTATATTGTAGTGAACAGCTATCCCGGTGTATGTTGTAGTGAACAGCTGTCCCGGTATATGTTGTAGTGAACAGCTGTCCCGGTGTATATTGTAGTGAACAGCTGTCCTGGTGTATGTTGTAGTGAACAGCTATCCCGGTGTATGTTGTAGTGAACAGCTGTCCTGGTGTATGTTGTAGTGTACAGCTGTCCCAGTGTATGTTGTATTGAACAGCTTTCCCAGTGTATATTGTAGTGAACAGTTGTTCCAGTGTATATTGTCGAGAACAGCGGTCCCGGTGCATATTGTAGTGAACAGCTGTCCCGGTATATGTTGTAGTGAACAGCTGTCCTGGTGTATATTGTAGTGAACAGCTGTCCCGGTGTATATTGTAGAGAACAGCGGTCCCGGTGAATATTGTAGTGAACAGCTGTCCCGGTATATGTTGTAGTGAACAGCTGTCCTGGTGTATGTTGTAGTGTACAGCTGTCCCAGTGTATGTTGTATTGAACAGCTTTCCCGGTGTATATTGTAGAAAACAATTGTCCCGGTGTATACTGCAGAGAGCAGCCGTCCTGGTGTATATTGTAGTGAACAGCTGTCCCGGTGTATGTTGTAGTGAACAGCTATCCTGGTGTATGTTGTAGTGGACAGCTGTCCCAGTGTATATCGTAGTGAACAACTGTCCCAGTGTATATTGTAGAGAACAGCTGTCCCGGTATATGTTGTACTGAACAGCTGTCCCGGTGTATATTGTCGTGAACAGCTGTCCTGGTGTATTTTGTCGAGAACAGCTGTCCCGGTATATGTTGTAGTGAACAGCTGTCCCTGTGTATATGTTGTAGTGAACAGCTGTCCCTGTGTATATTGTAGTGAACAGCTGTCCCGGTGTATATTGTAGTGAACAGCTGTCCCGGTGTATGTTGTAGGGAACAGCTGTCCTAGTGTATGTTGTAGTGAACAGCTGTCCCGGTGTATATTGTAGAGAACAGCTGTCCCGGTGTATATTGCAGTGAACAGCTGTCCCGGTGTATGTTGTAGTGAACAGCTGTCCTGGTGTATGTTGTAGTGGACAGCTGTCCCGGTATATGTTGTAGTGAACAGCTGTCCCGGTGTATATTGTAGTGAACAGCTGTCCTGGTGTATATTGTCGAGAACAGCTGTCCCAGTGTATATCATATGAACAGCAGTCCCGATGTATGTTGTAGTGAACAGCTGTCCCGGTGTTTATTGTCGAGAACAGCTGTCCCAGTATATATCGTAGTGAACAGCTTTCCCAGTGTATGCTGTAGTGAACAGCTGTCCCGGTGTATGTTGTAGTGAACAGCTGTCCTGGTGTATAATGTAGTGAACAGCTGTCCTGGTGTATATTGTAGAGAACAGCTGTCCCAGTGCATATTGTAGTGAACAGCTGTCCCAGTATATGTTGTAGTGAACAGCTGTCCCGGTGTATATTGTAGTGAACAGCTGTCCTGGTGTATATTGTAGAGAACAGCTGTCCCGGTGTATATTGTGGAGAACAGCTGTCCCGGTGTATATCATAGTGAACAGCTGTCCCGATGTATGTTGTAGTGAACAGCTGTCCCGGTGTTTATTGTAGAGAACAGCTGTCCCGGTATATATCGTAGTGAACAGCTTTCCCAGTGTATGTTGTAGTGAACAGCTGTCCCAGTGTATGTTGTAGTGAACAGCTGTCCTGGTGTATATTGCAGAGAACAGCTGTCCTGGTGTATATTGTAGTGAACTGCTGTCCCGATGTATATTGTAGAGAGCAGCTGTACCGGTGTATATTGTAGTGAACAGCTGCCCCGATGTATATTGTAGTGAACAGCTGTCCCGGTGTATATCGTAGTGAACATCTGTACCAGTGTATATTGTAGAGAACAGCTGTCCTGGTGAATACTGTCGTGAACAGCTGTCCCAGTGTTTGTTGCATTGAACAGCTTTCCCGGTGTATATTGTCGAGAACAGCCGTCCTGGTGTATATTGTAGTGAACAGCTGTCCTGGTGTATGTTGTAGAGAACAGCTGTCCTGGTGTATATTGTGGAGAACAGCTGTCCTGGTGTATATTGTAGAGAACAGCTGTCCCGGTGTATGTTGTAGAGAACAGCTGTCCCGGTGTATGTTGTAGTGAACAGCTGTCCCGGTGTGTATTGGAGTGAACAGTTGTCCCGGTGTATATTGTAGTGAACAGCTGTCCCAGTGTATATTGTAGTGAACAGCTGTACCGGTGTATATTGTAGTGAACAGCTGTCCCGGTGTGTATTGGAGTGAACAGTTGTCCCGGTGTATATTGTAATGAACAGCTGTCGCGGTGTATATTGTATTGAACAGCTGTCCCGGTGTATATCGTAGTGAACATCTGTGCCAGTGTATATTGTAGAGAACAGCTGTCCTGGTGAATATTGTCATGAACAGCTGTCCCGGTGTATATTGTAGAGAATAGCTGTCCCGGTGTATATTGTAGTGAACTACTGTCCCGGTGTATATCGTAGTGATCATCAGTCCCAGTGTATATTGTAGAGAACAGCTGTCCTGGTGAATATTGTCATGAACAGCTGTCCCGATGTATGTTGTAGAGAACAGCTGTCTCAGTGTATATTGTAGTGAACAGCTGTCCCGGTATATGTTGTAGTGAACAGCTGTCCTGGTGGAGATTGTAGTGAACAGCTGTCCTGGTGTATATCGTAGTGATCAACAGTCCCAGTGTATATTGTAGAGAACAGCTGTCCTGGTGAATATTGTCATGAACAGCTGTCCCGATGTATGTTGTAGAGAACAGCTGTCCCAGTGTATATTGTAGTGAACAGCTGTCCCGGTGTATATCGTAGTGAACAGCTGTGCTGGTGTATATTGTAGTGAACAGCTGTCCCGGTGTGTATTGGAGTGAACTGTTGTCCCGGTGTATATTGTAGTGAACAGCTGTCCCTGTGTATATTGTAGTGAACAGCTGTCCCGGTGAATATTGTAGAGAATAGCTGTCCTGGTGTATATTGTAGTGAACAGCTGTCCCGGTGTATATCGTCGTGATCATCAGTCCCAGTGTATATTGTAGAGGATAGCTGTCCCGGTATATATTGTAGTGAACAGCTGTCCCCGTGTATATCGTAGTGAACAGCTGTCCTGGTGTATATTTTAGAGAATAGCTGTCCCGGTGTATATTGTCATGAACAGCTGTCCCGATGTACGTTGTAGAGAACAGCTGTCCCGGTGCATATTGTAGTGAACAGCCGTCCCGGTGTATATTGTATTGAACAGCTGTCCCCGTGTATATCGTAGTGAACATCTGTTCATGACAATATTCACCAGGACAGCTGTTCTCTACAATATACACTGGGACTGATGATCACTACGATATACACCAGGACAGCTGTTCGCTACAATATACACCAGGACAGCTGTTCACTGCAACATATACCGGGACAGCTGTTCACTACAATATGCACTGAGACAGCTGTTCTCTACAACATACATCGGGACAGCTGGTCATGACAATATTCACCAGGACAGCTGTCCCGGAGTATGTTGTAGTGAACAGCTGTCCTGGTGTATGTTGTAGTGTACAGCTGTCCCAGTGTATGTTGTATTGAACAGCTTTCCCGGTGTATATTGTAGAAAACAATTGTCCCGGTGTATACTGCAGAGAGCAGCCGTCCTGGTGTATATTGTAGTGAACAGCTATCCCGGTGCTTATGGTAGTGAACAGCTGTCCCGGTATATGTTGTAGTGAACAGCTGTCCCGGTGTATATTGTAGTGAACAGCTGTCCCGGTGTATATTGTAGAGGACAGCTGTCCCGGTGTATATTGCAGTGAACAGCTGTCCCGGTGTATGTTGTAGTGAACAGCTGTCCTGGTGTATGTTGGAGTGGACAGCTGTCCCAGTGTATATCGTAGTGAACAGCTGTCCCGGTGTATATTGTCGAGAACAGCTGTCCCGGTATATGTTGTAGTGAACAGCTGTCCCGGTGTATATTGTAGTGAACAGCTGTCCTGGCGTATATTGTAGAGAACAGCTGTCCCGGTGTATATCATAGTGAACAGCAGTCCCGATGTATGTTGTAGTGAACAGCTGTCCCGGTGTTTATTGTAGAGAACAGCTATCCCAGTATATATCGTAGTGAACAGCTTTCCCAGTGTATGTTGCAGTGAACAGCTGTCCCGGTGTATGTTGTAGTCAACAGCTGTCCTGGTGTATAATGTAGTGAACAGCTGTCCTGGTGTATATTGTAGAGAACAGCTGTCCCGGTATATGTTGTAGTGAACAGCTGTCCCGGTGTATATTGTAGTGAACAGCTGTCCTGGTGTATATTGTAGAGAACAGCTGTCCCGGTGTATATTGTGGAGAACAGCTGTCCCGGTGTATATCATAGTGAACAGCAGTCCTGATGTATGTTGTAGTGAACAGCTGTCCCGGTGTTTATTGTAGAGAACAGCTGTCCAAGTATATATCGTAGTGAACAGCTTTCCCAGTGTATGTTGTAGTGAACAGCTGTCCCGGTGTATGTTGCAGTGAACAGCTGTCCTGGTGTATATTGTAGAGAACAGCTGTCCCGGTGTATATTGTAGAGAACAGCTGTCCCGGTGTATATCATAGTGAACAGCAGTCCCGATGTATGTTGTAGTGAACAGCTGTCCCGGTGTTTCTTGTAGAGGACAGCTGTCCCAGTATATATCGTAGTGAACAGCTTTCCCAGTGTATGTTGTAGTGAACAGCTGTCCCTGTGTATGTTGTAGTGAACAGCTGTCCTGGTGTATATTGTAGAGAACAGCTGTCCAGGTGTATATTGTAGAGAACAGCTGTCCCGGTGTATATTGTAGTGAACAGCTGTCGCGGTGTATATTGTATTGAACAGCTGTCCTGGTGTATATCGTAGTGAACATCTGTACCAGTGTATATTGAAGAGAACAGCTGTCCTGGTGAATACTGTCGTGAACAGCTGTCCCGATGTATGTTTTAGAGAACAGCTGTCCCGGTGTATATTGTAGAGAACAGCGGTCCCGGTGAATATTGTAGTGAACAGCTGTCCCGGTGTATGTTGTAGTGAACAGCTGTCCTGGTGTATGTTGTAGTGTACAGCTGTCCAAGTGTATGTTGTATTGAACAGCTTTCCCGGTGTATATTGTAGAAAACAATTGTCCCGGTGTATACAGTAGAGAGCAGCCGTCCTGGTGTATATTGTAGTGAACAGCTGTCCCGGTGTATGTTGTAGTGAACAGCTGTCCTGGTGATTATTGTAGAGAACAGCTGTCCCGGTGTGTATTGGAGTGAACAGTTGTCCCGGTGTATATTGTAGTGAACAGCTGTCCCAGTGTATATTGCAGTGAACAGCTGTCCCGGTGTATATCGTAGTGAACAGCTGTCCTGGTGTATATTGTTGAGAATAGCTGTCCCGGTGTATATTGTAGTGAACAGCTGTCCCCGTGTATATCGTAGTGAACATCTGTCCCAGTGTATATTGTAGAGAACAGCTGTCCTGGTGAATATTGTCATGAACAGCTGTCCCGATGTTTGTTATAGACAACAGCTGTCCCGGTGTATATTGTAGAGAACAGCGGTCCCGGTGCATATTGTAGTGAACAGCTGTCCCGGTATATGTTGTAGTGAACAGCTGTCCTGGTGTATGTTGTAGTGTACAGCTGTCCAAGTGTATGTTGTATTGAACAGCTTTCCCGGTGTATATTGTAGAAAACAATTGTCCCGGTGTATACAGTAGAGAGCAGCCGTCCTGGTGTATATTGTAGTGAACAGCTGTCCCGGTGTATGTTGTAGTGAACAGCTGTCCTGGTGATTATTGTAGAGAACAGCTGTCCCGGTGTGTATTGGAGTGAACAGTTGTCCCAGTGTATATTGTAGTGAACAGCTGTCCCAGTGTATATTGCAGTGAACAGCTGTCCCGGTGTATATCGTAGTGAACAGCTGTCCTGGTGTATATTGTAGAGAATAGCTGTCCCGGTGTATATTGTAGTGAACAGCTGTCCCCGTGTATATCGTAGTGAACATCTGTCCCAGTGTATATTGTAGAGAACAGCTGTCCTGGTGAATATTGTCATGAACAGCTGTCCCGATGTATGTTATAGACAACAGCTGTCCCGGTGTATATTGTAGAGAACAGCGGTCCCGGTGCATATTGTAGTGAACAGCTGTCCCGGTATATGTTGTAGTGAACAGCTGTCCTGGTGTATATTGTAGTGAACAGCTGTCCCGGTGTATATTGTAGAGAACAGCGGTCCCGGTGAACATTGTAGTGAACAGCTGTCCCGGTATATGTTGTAGTGAACAGCTGTCCTGGTGTATGTTGTAGTGTACAGCTGTCCCAGTGTATGTTGTATTGAACAGCTTTCCCAGTGTATATTGTAGAAAACAATTGTCCCGGTGTATATTGTAGAGAGCAGCCGTCCTGGTGTATATTGTAGTGAACAGCTGTCCCGGTATATGTTGTAGTGAACAGCTGTCCCAGTGTATATTGTAGTGAACAGCTGTCCCGGTGTATATTGTAGAGAACAGCGGTCCCGGTGTATATTGTAGTGAACAGCTGTCCCGGTGTATATTGTAGTGAACAGCTGTCCCGGTGTATATTGTAGAGGACAGCTGTCCCGGTTTATATTGTAGTGAACAGCTGTCCCGGTCGTATATTGTAGAGGACAGCTGTCCCTGTGTATATTGCAGTGAACAGCTGTCCCGGTATATGTTGTAGTGAACAGCTGTCCCGGTGTATATTGTAGTGAACAGCTGTCCTGGTGTATGTTGTAGTGAACAGCTATCCCGGTGTATGTTGTAGTGAACAGCTGTCCTGGTGTATGTTGTAGTGTACAGCTGTCCCAGTGTATGTTGTATTGAACAGCTTTCCCAGTGTATATTGTAGAAAACAATTGTCCCGGTGTATATTGTAGAGAGCAGCCGTCCTGGTGTATATTGTAGTGAACAGCTGTCCCGGTATATGTTGTAGTGAACAGCTGTCCCAGTGTATATTGTAGTGAACAGCTGTCCCGGTGTATATTGTAGAGAACAGCGGTCCCGGTGTATATTGTAGTGAACAGCTGTCCCGGTGTATATTGTAGTGAACAGCTGTCCCGGTGTATATTGTAGAGGACAGCTGTCCCGGTTTATATTGTAGTGAACAGCTGTCCCGGTCGTATATTGTAGAGGACAGCTGTCCCTGTGTATATTGCAGTGAACAGCTGTCCCGGTGTATGTTGTAGTGAACAGCTGTCCTGGTGTATGTTGGAGTGGACAGCTGTCCCAGTGTATATCGTCGTGAACAGCTGTCCCAGTGTATATTGTAGAGAACAGCTGTCCCAGTATATTTTTTTTTTTTAGATTACTATATGTTGTAGTGAACAGCTGTCCCGGTGTATATTGTAGTGAACAGCTGTCCTGGCGTATATTGTAGAGAACAGCTGTCCTGGCGTATATTGTAGAGAACAGCTGTCCCGGTGTATATCATAGTGAACAGCAGTCCCGATGTCTGTTGTAGTGAACAGCTGTCCCGGTGTTTATTGTAGAGAACAGCTGTCCCAGTATATATCGTAGTGAACAGCTTTCCCAGTGTATGTTGTAGTGAACAGCTGTCCCGGTGTATGTTGTAGTGAACAGCTGTCCTGGTGTATAATGTAGTGAACAGCTGTCCTGGTGTATATTGTTAAGAACAGCTGTCCCGGTGCATATTGTAGTAAACAGCTGTCCCGGTATATGTTGTAGTGAACAGCTGTCCCGGTGTATATTGTAGTGAACAGCTGTCCTGTTGTATATTGAGGAGAACAGCTGTTCCGGTGTATATTGTGGAGAACAGCTGTCCCGGTGTATATCATAGTGAACAGCAGTCCTGATGTATGTTGTAGTGAACAGCTGTCCCGGTGTTTATTGTAGAGAACAGCTGTCCCAGTATATATCGTAGTGAACAGCTTTCCCAATGTATGTTGTAGTGAACAGCTGTCCCGGTGTATGTTGCAGTGAACAGCTGTCCTGGTGTATATTGTAGAGAACAGCTGTCCTGGTGTATATTGTAGAGAACAGCTGTCCCGGTGTATATCATAGTGAACAGCAGTCCCGATGCACGTTGTAGTGAACAGCTGTCCCGGTGTTTCTTGTAGAGGACAGCTGTCCCAGTATATATCGTAGTGAACAGCTTTTCCAGTGTATGTTGTAGTGAACAGCTGTCCCGGTGTATGTTGTAGTGAACAGCTGTCCTGGTGTATATTGTAGAGAACAGCTGTCCTGGTGTATATTGTAGAGAACAGCTGTCCCGGTGTATATTGTAGTGAACAGCTGTCGCGGTGTATATTGTATTGAACAGCTGTCCCGGTGAATATCGTAGTGAACATCTGTACCAGTGTATATTGAAGAGAACAGCTGTCCTGGTGAATACTGTCGTGAACAGCTGTCCCGATGTATGTTGTTGAGAACAGCTGTCCCAGTGTATATTGTAGAGAACAGCGGTCCCGGTGTATATTGTAGTGAACAGATGTCCCGGTGTATATTGTAGTGAACAGCTGTCCCGGTGTATATTGTAGAGGACAGCTGTCCCGGTGTATATTGTAGTGAACAGCTGTCCCGGTGTATATTGTAGAGGACAGCTGTCCCGGTGTATATTGCAGTGAACATCTGTCCCGGTGTATGTTGTAGTGAACAGCTGTCCTGGTGGATGTTGGAGTGGACAGCTGTCCCAGTGTATATCGTAGTGAACAGCTGTCCCAGTGTATATTGTAGAGAACAGCTGTCCCGGTATATGTTGTAGTGAACAGCTGTCCCGGTGTATATTGTAGTGAACAGCTGTCCTGGCGTATATTGTAGAGAACAGCTGTCCCGGTGTATATCATAGTGGACAGCAGTCCCGATGTATGTTGTAGTGAACAGCTGTCCCGGTGTTTATTGTAGAGAACAGCTGTCCCAGTATATATCGTAGTGAACAGCTTTCCCAGTGTATGTTGTAGTGAACCGCTGTCCCGGTGTATGTTGTAGTGAACAGCTGTCCTGGTGTATAATGTAGTGAACAGCTGTCCTGGTGTATATTGTAGAGAACAGCTGTCCCGGTGCATATTGTAGTGAACAGCTGTCCCGGTATATGTTGTAGTGAACAGCTGTCCCGGTAATATTTTAGTGAACAGCTGTCCTGTTGTATATTGTAGAGAACAGCTGTCCCAGAGTATATTGTGGAGAACAGCTGTCCCGGTGTATATCATAGTGAACAGCAGTCCTGATGTATGTTGTGGTGAACAGCTGTCCCGGTGTTTATTGTACAGAACAGCTGTCCCAGTATATATCGTAGTGAAAAGCTTTCCCAGTGTATGTTGTCGTGAACAGCTGTCCCGGTGTATGTTGCAGTGAACAGCTGTCCTGGTGTATATTGTAGAGAACAGCTGTCCCGGTGTATATTGTAGAGAACAGCTGTCCCGGTGTATATCATAGTGAACAGCAGTCCCGATGCACGTGTTACTGAACAGCTGTCCCGGTGTTTCTTGTAGAGGACAGCTGTCCCAGTATATATCGTAGTGAACAGCTTTCCCAGTGTATGTTGTAGTGAACAGCTGTCCCGGTGTATGTTGTAGTGAACAGCTGTCCTGGTTAATATAGTAGAGAACAGCTGTCCTGGTGTATATTGTAGTGAACAGCTGTCCTGGTGTATATTTTGGTGAACAGCTGTCCTGGTGTATACTGTAGAGAACAGCTGTCCTGGTGTATATTGTAGAGAACAGCTGTCCCGGTGTATATTGTAGTGAACAGCTGTCGCGGTGTATATTGTATTGAACAGCTGTCCCGGTGTATATCGTAGTGAACATCTGTACCAGTGTATATTGAAGAGAACAGCTGTCCTGGTGAATACTGTCGTGAACAGCTGTCCCGATGTATGTTGTTGAGAACGGCTGTCCCAGTGTATATTGTAGAGAACAGCGGTCCCGGTGAATATTGTAGTGAACAGCTGTCCCGGTGTATGTTGTAGAGAACAGCTGTCCTGGTGTATGTTGTAGTGTACAGCTGTCCCAGTGTATGTTGTATTGAACAGCTTTCCCGTTGTTTATTGTAGAAAACAATTGTCCCGGTGTATACTGCAGAGAGCAGCCGTCCTGGTGTATATTGTAGTGAACAGCCGTCCTGGTGTATGTTGTAGTGAACAGCTGTCCTGGTGTATATTGTAGAGAACAGCTGTCCCGGTGTGTATTGGAGTGAACAGTTGTCCCGGTGTATATTGTAGTGAACAGCTGTCCCAGTGTATATTGTAGTGAACAGTTGTCCCGGTGTATATCGTAGTGAACAGCTGTCCTGGTGTATATTGTAGAGAATAGCTGTCCCGGTGTATATTGTCATGAACAGCTGTCCCGATGTATGTTGTAGAGAACAGCTGTCCCAGTGTATATTGTAGTGAACAGCCGTCCCGGTGTGTATTGTAGTGAACAGCTGTCTCCGTGAATATCGTAGTGAACATCTGTCCCAGTGTATATTGTAGAGAACAGCTGTCCCGGTATATATTGTAGTGAACAGCTGTCCCCGTGTATATCGTAGTGAACAGCTGTCCTGGTGTATATTTTAGAGAATAGCTGTCCCGGTGTATATTGTCATGAACAGCTGTCCCGATGTACGTTGTAGAGAACAGCTGTCCCGGTGCATATTGTAGTGAACAGCCGTCCCGGTGTATATTGTCGTGAACAGCTGTCCCCGTGTATATCGTAGTGAACATCTGTTCATGACAATATTCACCAGGACAGCTGTTCTCTACAATATACACTGGGACTGATGATCACTACGATATACACCAGGACAGCTGTTCGATACAATATACACCAGGACAGCTGTTCACTGCAACATATACCGGGACAGCTGTTCACTACAATATGCACTGAGACAGCTGTTCTCTACAACATACATCGGGACAGCTGGTCATGACAATATTCACCAGGACAGCTGTCCCGGAGTATGTTGTAGTGAACAGCTGTCCTGGTGTATGTTGCAGTGTACAGCTGTCCCAGTGTATGTTGTATTGAACAGCTTTCCCGGTGTATATTGTAGAAAACAATTGTCCCGGTGTATACTGCAGAGAGCAGCCGTCCTGGTGTATATTGTAGTGAACAGCTGTCCCGGTGTATGTTGTAGTGAACAGCTATCCTGGTGTATGTTGTAGTGGACAGCTGTCCCAGTGTATATCGTAGTGAACAACTGTCCCAGTGTATATTGTAGAGAACAGCTGTCCCGGTATATGTTGTAGTGAACAGCTGTCCCGATGTATATTGTCGTGAACAGCTGTCCTGGTGTATATTGTCGAGAACAGCTGTCCCGGTATATGTTGTAGTGAACAGCTGTCCCAGTGTATATTGTAGTGAACAGCTGTCCCGGTGTATATTGTAGTGAACAGCTGTCCCGGTGTATATTGTAGTGAACAGCTGTCCCGGTGTATGTTGTAGGGAACAGCTGTCCTGGTGTATGTTGTAGTGAACAGCTGTCCCGGTGCATATTGTAGTGAACAGCTATCCCGGTGTATATTGTAGAGAACAGCTGTCCCGGTGTATATTGCAGTGAACAGCTGTCCCGGTGTATGTTGTAGTGAACAGCTGTCCTGGTGTATGTTGTAGTGGACAGCTGTCCCAGTGTATATCGTCGTGAACAGCTGTCCCAGTGTATATTGTAGAGAACAGCTGTCCCGGTATATGTTGTAGTGAACAGCTGTCCCGGTGTATATTGTAGTGAACAGCTGTCCTGGTGTATATTGTCGAGAACAGCTGTCCCAGTATATATCGTAGTGAACAGCTTTCCCAGTGTATGTTGTAGTGAACAGCTGTCCCATTGTATGTTGTAGTGAACAGCTGTCCTGGTGTATAATGTAGTGAACAGCTGTCCCGGTGTATATTGTAGTGAACAGCTGTCCTGGTGTATATTGTAGAGAACAGCTGTCCCGGTGTATATCGTAGTGAACAGCTTTCCCAGTGTATGTTGTAGTGAACAGCTGTCCCAGTGTATGTTGTAGTGAACAGCTGTCCTGGTGTATATTGCAGAGAACAGCTGTCCTGGTGTATATTGTAGTGAACTGCTGTCCCGATGTATATTGTAGAGAGCAGCTGTACCAGTGTATATTGTAGTGAACAGCTGCCCCGATGTATATTGTAGTGAACAGCTGTCCCGGTGTATATCGTAGTGAACATCTGTACCAGTGTATATTGTAGAGAACAGCTGTCCTGGTGAATACTGTCGTGAACAGCTGTCCCAGTGTTTGTTGCATTGAACAGCTTTCCCGGTGTATATTGTAGAGAGCAGCCGTCCTGGTGTATATTGTAGTGAACAGCTGTCCTGGTGTATGTTGTAGTGAACAGCTGTCCTGGTGTATATTGTAGAGAACAGCTGTCCCGGTGTGTATTGGAGTGAACAGTTGTCCCGGTGTATATTGTAGTGAACAGCTGTCCCGGTGTATATCATAGTGAACAGCTGTCCCGATGTATGTTGTAGTGAACAGCTGTCCCGGTGTTTATTGTAGAGAACAGCTGTCCCGGTATATATCGTAGTGAACAGCTTTCCCAGTGTATGTTGTAGTGAACAGCTGTCCCAGTGTATGTTGTAGTGAACAGCTGTCCTGGTGTATATTGCAGAGAACAGCTGTCCTGGTGTATATTGTAGTGAACTGCTGTCCCGATGTATATTGTAGAGAGCAGCTGTACCAGTGTATATTGTAGTGAACAGCTGCCCCGATGTATATTGTAGTGAACAGCTGTCCCGGTGTATATCGTAGTGAACATCTGTACCAGTGTATATTGTAGAGAACAGCTGTCCTGGTGAATACTGTCGTGAACAGCTGTCCCAGTGTTTGTTGCATTGAACAGCTTTCCCGGTGTATATTGTAGAGAGCAGCCGTCCTGGTGTATATTGTAGTGAACAGCTGTCCTGGTGTATGTTGTAGTGAACAGCTGTCCTGGTGTATATTGTAGAGAACAGCTGTCCCGGTGTGTATTGGAGTGAACAGTTGTCCCGGTGTATATTGTAGTGAACAGCTGTCCCGGTATATATCGTATTGAACAGCTGTCCTGGTGTATATTGTAGAGAATAGCTGTCCCGGTGTATATTGTAGTGAACAGCTGTCCCGGTGTATATCGTAGTGATCATCAGTCCCAGTGTATATTGTAGAGAACAGCTGTCCTGGTGAATATTGTCATGAACAGCTGTCCCGATGTATGTTGTAGAGAACAGCTGTCCCGGTGTTTATTGTAGAGAACAGCTGTCCCGGTATATATCGTAGTGAACAGCTTTCCCAGTGTATGTTGTAGTGAACAGCTGTCCCAGTTTATGTTGTAGTGAACAGCTGTCCTGGTGTATATTGTAGAGAACAGCTGTCCTGGTGTATATTGTAGTGAACAGCTGTCCTGGTGTATATCGTAGTGAACAGCTTTCCCAGTGTATGTTGTAGTGAACAGCTGTCCCAGTGTATGTTGTAGTGAACAGCTGTCCTGGTGTATGTTGTAGAGAACAGCTGCCCCGATGTATATTGTCGTGAACAGCTGTCCCGGTGTTTATTGTAGAGAACAGCTGTCCCGGTATATATCGTAGTGAACAGCTTTCCCAGTGTATGTTGTAGTGAACAGCTGTCCCAGTGTATGTTGTAGTGAACAGCTGTCCTGGTGTATATTGTAGAGAACAGCTGTCCTGGTGTATATTGTAGTGAACAGCTGTCCTGGGGTATATCGTAGTGAACAGCTTTCCCAGTGTATGTTGTAGTGAACAGCTGTCCCAGTGTATGTTGTAGTGAACAGCTGTCCTGGTGTATGTTGTAGAGAACAGCTGCCCCGATGTATATTGTAGTGAAAAGCTGTCCCGGTGTATATCGTAGTGAACATCTGTACCAGTGTATATTGTAGTGACCAGCTGTCCCAGTGGATATTGAAGTGAACAGCTGTCCCGGTGTATATCGTAGTGAACATCTGTACCAGTGTATATTGTAGAGAACAGCTGTCCTGGTGAATACTGTCGTGAACAGCTGTCCCGATGTATGTTGTGGAGAACAGCTGTCCCTGTGTATATTGTAGTGAACAGCTGTCCTGGTGTATGTTGTAGTGTACAGCTGTCCCAGTGTATGTTGTATTGAACAGCTTTCCCGGTGTATATTGTAGAAAACAATTTTCTCGGTGTATACTGCAGAGAGCAGCCGTCCTGGTGTATATTGTAGTGAACAGCCGTCCTGGTGTATGTTGTAGTGAACAGCTGTCCCGGTGTATATTGTGGTGAACAGCTGTCCCGGTGTATATTGTTGAGAACAGCTGTCCCGGTGTATATTGTGGTGAACAGCTGTCCTGGTGTATAATGTATTGAACAGCTGTCCCGGTGTATAGCGTAGTGAACATCTGTACCAGTGTATATTGTAGAGAACAGCTGTCCTGGTGAATACTGTCGTGAACAGCTGTCCCGTTGTGTGTTGTGGAGAACAGCTGTCCCTGTGTATATTGTAGACAGCAGCCGTCCTGGTGTATAGTGTAGTGAACAGCTGTCCTGGTGTATGTTGTAGTGAACAGCTGTCCTGGTGTATATTGTAGAGAACAGCTGTCCCGATGTGTATTGGAGTGAACAGTTGTCCCGGTGTATATTGTAGTGAACAGCTGTCCCGGTATATGTTGTAGTGAACAGCTGTCCCGGTGTATATTGTAGTGAACAGCTGTCCCGGTATATGTTGTAGTGAACAGCTGTCCCGGTGTATATTGTAGTGAACAGCTGTCCTGGTGTATATTGTAGAGAATAGCTGTCCCTGTGTATATCATAGTGAACTGCAGTCCCGATGTATGTTGTAGTGAACAGCTGTCCCGGTGTTTATTGTAGTGAACAGCTGTCCCAGTATATATCGTAGTGAACATCTGTACCAGTGTATATTGAAGAGAACAGCTGTCCTGGTGAATACTGTCGTTAACAGCTGTCCCGATGTATGTTGTAGAGAACAGCTGTCCCAGTGTATATTGTAGTGAACAGCTGTCCCGGTGTATAATGAAGAGAACAGCGGTCCCGGTGAATATTGTAGTGAACAGCTGTCCAGGTATATGTTGTAGTGAACAGCTGTCCCGGTGTATATTGTAGTGAACAGCTGTCCTGGTGTATATTGTAGAGAACAGCTGTCCCGGTGTATATTGTAGTGAACAGCTGTCCCGGTGTATATTGTAGTGAACAGCTGTCCCAGTGTATATTGTAGAGAACAGCTGTCCCGGTGTATATTGTAGTGAACAGCTGTCCTGGTATATATTGAAGTGAACAGCTGTCCTGGTGTATATTGTAGAGAGCAGCTGTCCCAGTGTATATCGTACTGAACAGCTGTCCCGGTGTATATCGTAGTGAACAGCTGTCCTGGTGTATGTTGTAGAGAACAGCGGTCCCGGTGAATATTGTAGTGAACAGCTGTCCCGGTATATGTTGTAGTGAACAGCTGTCCTGGTGTATATTGTAGTGAACAGCTGTCCCGGTGTATATTGTAGAGAACAGCGGTCCCGGTGAATATTGTAGTGAACAGCTGTCCCGGTATATGTTGTAGTGAACAGCTGTCCTGGTGTATGTTGTAGTGTACAGCTGTCCCAGTGTATGTTGTATTGAACAGCTTTCCCAGTGTATATTGTAGAAAACAATTGTCCCGGTGTATATTGTAGAGAGCAGCCGTCCTGGTGTATATTGTAGTGAACAGCTGTCCCGGTATATGTTGTAGTGAAGCTGTCCCAGTGTATATTGTAGTGAACAGCTGTCCCGGTGTATATTGTAGAGAACAGCGGTCCCGGTGTATATTGTAGTGAACAGCTGTCCCGGTGTATATTGTAGTGAACAGCTGTCCCGGTGTATATTGTAGAGGACAGCTGTCCCGGTTTATATTGTAGTGAACAGCTGTCCCGGTCGTATATTGTAGAGGACAGCTGTCCCGGTGTATATTGCAGTGAACAGCTGTCCGGGTGTATGTTGTAGTGAACAGCTGTCCTGGTGTATGTTGGAGTGGACAGCTGTCCCAGTGTATATCGTCGTGAACAGCTGTCCCAGTGTATATTGTAGAGAACAGCTGTCCCAGTATATGTTGTAGTGAACAGCTGTCCCGGTGTATATTGTAGTGAACAGCTGTCCTGGCGTATATTGTAGAGAACAGCTGTCCCGGTGTATATCATAGTGAACAGCAGTCCCGATGTCTGTTGTAGTGAACAGCTATCCCGGTGTTTATTGTAGAGAACAGCTGTCCCAGTATATATCGTAGTGAACAGCTTTCCCAGTGTATGTTGTAGTGAACAGCTGTCCCGGTGTATGTTGTAGTGAACAGCTGTCCTGGTGTATAATGTAGTGAACAGCTGTCCTGGTGTATATTGAGGAGAACAGCTGTTCCGGTGTATATTGTGGAGAACAGCTGTCCCGGTGTATATCATAGTGAACAGCAGTCCTGATGTATGTTGTAGTGAACAGCTGTCCCGGTGTTTATTGTAGAGAACAGCTGTCCCAGTATATATCGTAGTGAACAGCTTTCCCAATGTATGTTGTAGAGAACAGCTGTCCCGGTGTATATTGTAGTGAGCAGCTGTCCCAGTTTATATTGTAAAGAGCAGCTGTCCCAGTGTATATCGTATTGAACAGCTGTCCCAGTGTATATTGTAGAGAACAGCTGTCCCGGTGTATATTGTAGTGAGCAGCTGTCCCAGTGTATATTGTAGAGAGCAGCTGTCCCAGTGTATATCGTAGTGAACAGCTGTCTCGATGTATGTTGTAGTGAACAGCTGTCCTGTTGTATATTGTAGAGAACAGCTATCCCAGTGTATATTGTAGTGAACAGCTGTCCCGGTGTATATTGTAGTGAACAGCTGTCCCGGTGTTTATTGTAGTGAACAACTGTCCTTGTGTATATTGTAGTGAACAGCTGTCCCAGTGTTTATTGTAGTGAACAGCTGTCCCGGTGTATGTTGTAGGGAACAGCTGTCCTGGTGTATGTTGTAGTGAACTGCTGTCCCGGTGTATATTGTAGAGAGCAGCTGTACCGGTGTATATTGTAGAGAACAGCTGTCCCGGTGTATATTGTAGTGAACAGCTGTCCCGGTGTATATCGTAGTGAACATCTGTTCCAGTGTATATTGTAGAGAACAGCTGTCCTGGTGAATACTATCGTGAACAGCTGTCCCAGTGTATGTTGTAGTGAACAGCTGTCCCGGTGTATATTGTAGAGAACAGCCGTCCTGGTGTATATTGTAGTGAACAGCTGTCCTGGTGTATGTTGCAGTGAACAGCTGTCCTGGTGTATATTGTAGAGAACAGCTGTCCCGGTGTGTATTGGAGTGAACAGTTGTCCCGGTGTATATTGTAGTGAACAGCTGTCCCAGTGTATATTGTAGTGAACAGCTGTCCCGGTGTATATCGTAGTGAACAGCTGTCCTGGTGTATATTGTAGAGAATAGCTGTCCCGGTGTATATTGTAGTGAACAGCTGTCCCGGTGTATATCGTAGTGATCATCAGTCCCAGTATATATTGTAGAGAACAGCTGTCCTGGTGAATATTGTCATGAACAGCTGTCCCGATGTATGTTGTAGAGAACAGCTGTCTCAGTGTATATTGTAGTGAACAGCTGTCCCGGTATATGTTGTAGTGAAAAGCTGTCCCGGTGTATATCGTAGTGAACAGCTATCCCAGTGTATATTGTAGTGAACAGCTGTCCCGGTGTATATTGTAGTGAACAGCTCTCCCGGTGTATATTGTAGTGAACAGCTGTCCCGGTGTATATTGCAGTGAACAGCTGTCCCGGTGTATGTTGTAGTGAACAGCTGTCCTGGTGTATGTTGGGGTGTACAGCTGTCCCAGTGTATATCGTAGTGAACAGCTGTCCCAGTGTATATTGTAGTGAACAGCTGTCCCGGTGTATATTGCAGTGGACAGTTGTCCTGGTGTATGTTGTAGTGAACAGCTGTCCTGGTGTATGTTGTAGTGAACAGCTGTCCCGGTGTAGATTGTAGAGAGCAGCTGTCCTGGTGTATGTTGTAGTGAACAGCTGTCCTGGTGTATGTTGTAGTGAACAGCTGTCCCGGTGTATGTTGTAGTGAACAGCTGTCCCGGTGTATATTGTAGAGAGCAGCTGTCCTGGTGTATGTTGTAGTGAACAGCTGTCCTGGTGTATGTTGTAGTGAACAGCTGTCCCGGTGTATGTTGTAGTGAACAGCTGTCCCGGTGTATATTGTAGTGAACAGCTGTCCCGGTGTATATTGTAGTGAACAGCTGTCCCGTGTATATTGTAGAGAACGGCTGTCCCGTGTATATTGTAGTGAACAGCTGTCCCGGTGTATGTTGTCGTGAACAGCTGTCCTGGTGTATATTGTAGAGAACAGCTGTCCCATTGTATATCGTAGTGAACAGCAGTCCCGATGTATGTTGTAGTGAACAGCTGTCCCGGTGTATGTTGTAGAGAACAGCTGTCTAAGTGTATATCGTAGTGAACATCTGTCCCAGTGTATATTGTAGAGAACAGCTGTCCTGGTGAATGTTGTCGTGAACAGCTGTCCCGATGTATTTTGTAGAGAACAGCTGTCCCGGTGTATATTGTAGTGAACAGCTGTCCCAGTGCATATTATAGAGAACAGCTGTCCCGGTGTATATTGTAGTGAACAGCTGTCCCGGTGTATGTCGTAGTGAACAGCTGTCCTGGTGTATGTTGAAGTGTACTGCTGTCCCGGTGTATGTTGTAGTGAACAGCTGTCCTGGTGTATATTGTAGAGAAAAACTTTCCCGGTGCATATTGTATAGAACAGCTGTCCCCATGTATATCGTAGTGAACAGCTGTCCGGGTGTATGTTGTAGAGAACAGCTGTCCTAACGTATATTTTAGAGAACAGCTGTCCTGGTGTATATTGTAGAGAGCAGCTGTCCCAGTGTATATCGTACTGAACAGCTGTCCCAGTGTATATTGTAGTGAACAGCTGTCCTGGTGTATATTGTAGAGAACAGCTGTCCCGGTGTATATTGTAGTGAACAGCTGTCCCGGTGTATATTGTAGTGAACAGCTGTCCCAGTGTATATTGTAGAGAACAGCTGTCCCGGTGTATATTGTAGTGAACAGCTGTCCTGGTATATATTGAAGTGAACAGCTGTCCTGGTGTATATTGTAGAGAGCAGCTGTCCCAGTGTATATCGTACTGAACAGCTGTCCCGGTGTATATCGTAGTGAACAGCTGTCCTGGTGTATGTTGTAGAGAACAGCTGTCCCGGTTTTTATTGTAGTGAACAGCTGTCCCGATGTATATTTTAGACAACAGCTGTCCCGGTGTATATTGTAGTGAACAGCTGTCCCAGTGTATATTGTAGTGAACAGCTGTCCTGGTATATATTGAAGTGAACAGCTGTCCCGGTGTATATTGTAGTGAACAGCTGTCCCGGTGTATATCGTAGTGACCAGCTGTCCCGGTGTATATTGTAGTGAACAGCTGTCCCAGTGTATGTTGTAGAGAACAGCTGGCCCGGTGTATATTGTAGTGAACAGCTGTCCCGTTGTATATCGTAGTGAACAGCTGTCCCGATGTATGTTGCAGTGAACAGCTGTCCTGGTGTATATTGTAGAGAACAGCTATCCCAGTGTATATTGTAGTGAACAGCTGTCCCGGTGTATATTGTAGTGAACAGCTGTCCCGGTGTTTATTGTAGTGAACAGCTGTCCCGGTGTTTATTGTAGTGAACAGCTGTCCTGGTGTATGTTGTAGGGAACAGCTGTCCCAGTGTATATTGTAGTGAACAGCTGTCCCGGTGTATATTGTAGAGAACAGCTGACCCCGTGTATATTGTAGTGAACA
This sequence comes from Chiloscyllium plagiosum, assembly GCF_037043375.1. Lineage (NCBI taxonomy): Eukaryota > Metazoa > Chordata > Chondrichthyes > Orectolobiformes > Hemiscylliidae > Chiloscyllium > Chiloscyllium plagiosum. Next base: position 37,741,701 of record NW_028270180.1, on the reverse strand, counting down.
GCTGTCCCAGTGTATATTGTAGAGAACAGCTGTCCCGGTGTATATTGCAGTGAGCAGCTGTCCCGGTGTATATTGTAGAGAGCAGCTGTCCCAGTGTATATCGTAGTGAACACCTGTCCCGGTGTATGTTGTAGTGAACAGCTGTCCCAGTGTATATTGTAGAGAACAGCTGTCCCGGTGTATATTGTAGTGAACAGCTGTCCCGGTGTATATTGAAGAGAACAGCTGTCCCGGTGTATATTGTAGTGAACAGCTGTCCCAGTGTATATTGTAGAGAACAGCTGTCCCGGTGTATATTGTAGTGAGCAGCTGTCCCAGTTTATATTGTAAAGAGCAGCTGTCCCAGTGTATATAGTATTGAACAGCTGTCCCAGTGTATATTGTAGAGAACAGCTGTCCCGGTGTATATTGTAGTGAGCAGCTGTCCCAGTGTATATTGTAGAGAGCAGCTGTCCCAGTGTATATCGTAGTGAACAGCTGTCTCGATGTATGTTGTAGTGAACAGCTGTCCTGGTGTATATTGTAGAGAACAGCTATCCCAGTGTATATTGTAGTGAACAGCTGTACCGGTGTATATTGTAGTGAACATCTGTCCCGGTGTTTATTGTAGTGAACAGCTGTCCTTGTGTATATTGTAGTGAACAGCTGTCCCAGTGTTTATTGTAGTGAACAGCTGTCCCGGTGTATGTTGTAGGGAACAGCTGTCCTGGTGTATGTTGTAGTGAACTGCTGTCCCGGTGTATATTGTAGAGAGCAGCTGTACCGGTGTATATTGTAGAGAACAGCTGTCCCGGTGTATATTGTAGTGAACAGCTGTCCCGGTGTATATCGTAGTGAACATCTGTACCAGTGTATATTGTAGAGAACAGCTGTCCTGGTGAATACTATCGTGAACAGCTGTCCCAGTGTATGTTGTAGTGAACAGCTTTCCCGGTGTATATTGTAGAAAACAATTGTCCCGGTGTATATTGTAGAGAACAGCCGTCCTGGTGTATATTGTAGTGAACAGCTGTCCCGGTGTATGTTGCAGTGAACAGCTGTCCTGGTGTATATTGTAGAGAACAGCTGTCCCGGTGTGTATTGGAGTGAACAGTTGTCCCAGTGTATATTGTAGTGAACAGCTGTCCCAGTGTATATTGTAGTGAACAGCTGTCCCGGTGTATATCGTAGTGAACAGCTGTCCTGGTGTATATTGTAGAGAATAGCTGTCCCGGTGTATATTGTAGTGAACAGCTGTCCCGGTGTATATCGTAGTGATCATCAGTCCCAGTATATATTGTAGAGAACAGCTGTCCTGGTGAATATTGTCATGAACAGCTGTCCCGATGTATGTTGTAGAGAACAGCTGTCTCAGTGTATATTGTAGTGAACAGCTGTCCCGGTATATGTTGTAGTGAAAAGCTGTCCCGGTGTATATCGTAGTGAACAGCTATCCCAGTGTATATTGTAGTGAACAGCTGTCCCGGTGTATATTGTAGTGAACAGCTCTCCCGGTGTATATTGCAGTGAACAGCTGTCCCGGTGTATGTTGTAGTGAACAGCTGTCCTGGTGTATGTTGTGGTGTACAGCTGTCCCAGTGTATATCGTAGTGAACAGCTGTCCCAGTGTATATTGTAGTGAACAGCTGTCCCGGTGTATATTGTAGTGAACAGCTCTCCCGGTGTATATTGTAGTGAACAGCTGTCCCGGTGTATATTGCAGTGAACAGCTGTCCCGGTGTATGTTGTAGTGAACAGCTGTCCTGGTGTATGTTGTGGTGTACAGCTGTCCCAGTGTATATCGTAGTGAACAGCTGTCCCAGTGTATATTGTAGTGAACAGCTGTCCCGGTGTATATTGCAGTGGACAGTTGTCCTGGTGTATGTTGTAGTGAACAGCTGTCCTGGTGTATGTTGTAGTGAACAGCTGTCCCGGTGTATATTGTAGAGAGCAGCTGTCCTGGTGTATGTTGTAGTGAACAGCTGTCCTGGTGTATGTTGTAGTGAACAGCTGTCCCGGTGTATGTTGTAGTGAACAGCTGTCCCGGTGTATATTGTAGTGAACAGCTGTCCCGGTGTATATTGGAGTGAACAGCTGTCCCGTGTATATTGTAGAGAACGGCTGTCCCGTGTATATTGTAGTGAACAGCTGTCCCGGTGTATGTTGTCGTGAACAGCTGTCCTGGTGTATATTGTAGAGAACAGCTGTCCCATTGTATATCGTAGTGAACAGCAGTCCCGATGTATGTTGTAGTGAACAGCTGTCCCGGTGTATGTTGTAGAGAACAGCTGTCTAAGTGTATATCGTAGTGAACATCTGTCCCAGTGTATATTGTAGAGAACAGCTGTCCTGGTGAATGTTGTCGTGAACAGCTGTCCCGATGTATGTTGGAGAGAACAGCTGTCCCGGTGTATATTGTAGTGAACAGCTGTCCCAGTGCATATTATAGAGAACAGCTGTCCCGGTGTATATTGCAGTGAACAGCTGTCCCGGTGTATGTCGTAGTGATCAGCTGTCCTGGTGTATGTTGAAGTGTACAGCTGTCCCGGTGTATGTTGTAGTGAACAGCTGTCCTGGTGTATGTTGTAGTGAACAGCTGTCCCGGTGTATGTTGTAGTGAACAGCTGTCCCGGTGTATATTGTAGAGAGCAGCTGTCCTGGTGTATGTTGTAGTGAACAGCTGTCCTGGTGTATGTTGTAGTGAACAGCTGTCCCGGTGTATGTTGTAGTGAACAGCTGTCCCGGTGTATATTGTAGAGAGCAGCTGTCCTGGTGTATGTTGTAGTGAACAGCTGTCCTGGTGTATGTTGTAGTGAACAGCTGTCCCGGTGTATGTTGTAGTGAACAGCTGTCCCGGTGTATATTGTAGTGAACAGCTGTCCCGGTGTATATTGGAGTGAACAGCTGTCCCGTGTATATTGTAGAGAACGGCTGTCCCGTGTATATTGTAGTGAACAGCTGTCCCGGTGTATGTTGTCGTGAACAGCTGTCCTGGTGTATATTGTAGAGAACAGCTGTCCCATTGTATATCGTAGTGAACAGCAGTCCCGATGTATGTTGTAGTGAACAGCTGTCCCGGTGTATGTTGTAGAGAACAGCTGTCTAAGTGTATATCGTAGTGAACATCTGTCCCAGTGTATATTGTAGAGAACAGCTGTCCTGGTGAATGTTGTCGTGAACAGCTGTCCCGATGTATTTTGTAGAGAACAGCTGTCCCGGTGTATATTGTAGTGAACAGCTGTCCCAGTGCATATTATAGAGAACAGCTGTCCCGGTGTATATTGTAGTGAACAGCTGTCCCGGTGTATGTCGTAGTGAACAGCTGTCCTGGTGTATGTTGAAGTGTACTGCTGTCCCGGTGTATGTTGTAGTGAACAGCTGTCCTGGTGTATATTGTAGAGAAAAACTTTCCCGGTGCATATTGTATAGAACAGCTGTCCCCATGTATATCGTAGTGAACAGCTGTCCGGGTGTATGTTGTAGAGAACAGCTGTCCTAACGTATATTTTAGAGAACAGCTGTCCTGGTGTATATTGTAGAGAGCAGCTGTCCCAGTGTATATCGTACTGAACAGCTGTCCCAGTGTATATTGTAGTGAACAGCTGTCCTGGTGTATATTGTAGAGAACAGCTGTCCCGGTGTATATTGTAGTGAACAGCTGTCCCGGTGTATATTGTAGTGAACAGCTGTCCCAGTGTATATTGTAGAGAACAGCTGTCCCGGTGTATATTGTAGTGAACAGCTGTCCTGGTATATATTGAAGTGAACAGCTGTCCTGGTGTATATTGTAGAGAGCAGCTGTCCCAGTGTATATCGTACTGAACAGCTGTCCCGGTGTATATCGTAGTGAACAGCTGTCCTGGTGTATGTTGTAGAGAACAGCTGTCCCGGTTTTTATTGTAGTGAACAGCTGTCCCGATGTATATTTTAGACAACAGCTGTCCCGGTGTATATTGTAGTGAACAGCTGTCCCAGTGTATATTGTAGTGAACAGCTGTCCTGGTATATATTGAAGTGAACAGCTGTCCCGGTGTATATTGTAGTGAACAGCTGTCCCGGTGTATATCGTAGTGACCAGCTGTCCCGGTGTATATTGTAGTGAACAGCTGTCCCAGTGTATGTTGTAGAGAACAGCTGGCCCGGTGTATATTGTAGTGAACAGCTGTCCCGTTGTATATCGTAGTGAACAGCTGTCCCGATGTATGTTGCAGTGAACAGCTGTCCTGGTGTATATTGTAGAGAACAGCTATCCCAGTGTATATTGTAGTGAACAGCTGTCCCGGTGTATATTGTAGTGAACAGCTGTCCCGGTGTTTATTGTAGTGAACAGCTGTCCCGGTGTTTATTGTAGTGAACAGCTGTCCTGGTGTATGTTGTAGGGAACAGCTGTCCCAGTGTATATTGTAGTGAACAGCTGTCCCGGTGTATATTGTAGAGAACAGCTGACCCCGTGTATATTGTAGTGAACAGCTGTCCCAGTGTATATTGTAGAGAACAGCTGTCCCGGTGTATATTGCAGTGAGCAGCTGTCCCGGTGTATATTGTAGAGAGCAGCTGTCCCAGTGTATATCGTAGTGAACACCTGTCCCGGTGTATGTTGTAGTGAACAGCTGTCCCAGTGTATATTGTAGAGAACAGCTGTCCCGGTGTATATTGTAGTGAACAGCTGTCCCGGTGTATATTGAAGAGAACAGCTGTCCCGGTGTATATTGTAGTGAACAGCTGTCCCAGTGTATATTGTAGAGAACAGCTGTCCCGGTGTATATTGTAGTGAGCAGCTGTCCCAGTTTATATTGTAAAGAGCAGCTGTCCCAGTGTATATAGTATTGAACAGCTGTCCCAGTGTATATTGTAGAGAACAGCTGTCCCGGTGTATATTGTAGTGAGCAGCTGTCCCAGTGTATATTGTAGAGAGCAGCTGTCCCAGTGTATATCGTAGTGAACAGCTGTCTCGATGTATGTTGTAGTGAACAGCTGTCCTGGTGTATATTGTAGAGAACAGCTATCCCAGTGTATATTGTAGTGAACAGCTGTACCGGTGTATATTGTAGTGAACATCTGTCCCGGTGTTTATTGTAGTGAACAGCTGTCCTTGTGTATATTGTAGTGAACAGCTGTCCCAGTGTTTATTGTAGTGAACAGCTGTCCCGGTATATGTTGTAGTGAACAGCTGTCCCGGTGTATATTGTAGTGAACAGCTGTCCCGGTATATGTTGTAGTGAACAGCTGTCCCGGTGTATATTGTAGTGAACAGCTGTCCTGGTGTATATTGTAGAGAATAGCTGTCCCTGTGTATATCATAGTGAACTGCAGTCCCGATGTATGTTGTAGTGAACAGCTGTCCCGGTGTTTATTGTAGTGAACAGCTGTCCCAGTATATATCGTAGTGAACATCTGTACCAGTGTATATTGAAGAGAACAGCTGTCCTGGTGAATACTGTCGTTAACAGCTGTCCCGATGTATGTTGTAGAGAACAGCTGTCCCAGTGTATATTGTAGTGAACAGCTGTCCCGGTGTATAATGAAGAGAACAGCGGTCCCGGTGAATATTGTAGTGAACAGCTGTCCAGGTATATGTTGTAGTGAACAGCTGTCCCGGTGTATATTGTAGTGAACAGCTGTCCTGGTGTATATTGTAGAGAACAGCTGTCCCGGTGTATATTGTAGTGAACAGCTGTCCCGGTGTATATTGTAGTGAACAGCTGTCCCAGTGTATATTGTAGAGAACAGCTGTCCCGGTGTATATTGTAGTGAACAGCTGTCCTGGTATATATTGAAGTGAACAGCTGTCCTGGTGTATATTGTAGAGAGCAGCTGTCCCAGTGTATATCGTACTGAACAGCTGTCCCGGTGTATATCGTAGTGAACAGCTGTCCTGGTGTATGTTGTAGAGAACAGCGGTCCCGGTGTATATTGTAGTGAACAGCTCTCCCGGTGTATATTGTAGTGAACAGCTGTCCCGGTGTATATTGCAGTGAACAGCTGTCCCGGTGTATGTTGTAGTGAACAGCTGTCCTGGTGTATGTTGTGGTGTACAGCTGTCCCAGTGTATATCGTAGTGAACAGCTGTCCCAGTGTATATTGTAGTGAACAGCTGTCCCGGTGTATATTGCAGTGGACAGTTGTCCTGGTGTATGTTGTAGTGAACAGCTGTCCTGGTGTATGTTGTAGTGAACAGCTGTCCCGGTGTATATTGTAGAGAGCAGCTGTCCTGGTGTATGTTGTAGTGAACAGCTGTCCTGGTGTATGTTGTAGTGAACAGCTGTCCCGGTGTATGTTGTAGTGAACAGCTGTCCCGGTGTATATTGTAGTGAACAGCTGTCCCGGTGTATATTGGAGTGAACAGCTGTCCCGTGTATATTGTAGAGAACGGCTGTCCCGTGTATATTGTAGTGAACAGCTGTCCCGGTGTATGTTGTCGTGAACAGCTGTCCTGGTGTATATTGTAGAGAACAGCTGTCCCATTGTATATCGTAGTGAACAGCAGTCCCGATGTATGTTGTAGTGAACAGCTGTCCCGGTGTATGTTGTAGAGAACAGCTGTCTAAGTGTATATCGTAGTGAACATCTGTCCCAGTGTATATTGTAGAGAACAGCTGTCCTGGTGAATGTTGTCGTGAACAGCTGTCCCGATGTATGTTGGAGAGAACAGCTGTCCCGGTGTATATTGTAGTGAACAGCTGTCCCAGTGCATATTATAGAGAACAGCTGTCCCGGTGTATATTGCAGTGAACAGCTGTCCCGGTGTATGTCGTAGTGATCAGCTGTCCTGGTGTATGTTGAAGTGTACAGCTGTCCCGGTGTATGTTGTAGTGAACAGCTGTCCTGGTGTATATTGTAGAGAAAAACTTTCCCGGTGCATATTGTATAGAACAGCTGTCCCCGTGTATATCGTAGTGAACAGCTGTCTGGTGTATATTGTATTGAACAGCTGTCCTGACTTATATTTTAGAGAACAGCTGTCCTGGCGTATATCGTAGTGAACAGCTGTCCGGGTGTATGTTGTAGAGAACAGCTGTCCTAACGTATATTTTAGAGAACAGCTGTCCTGGTGTATATTGTAGAGAGCAGCTGTCCCAGTGTATATCGTACTGAACAGCTGTCCCAGTGTATATTGTAGTGAACAGCTGTCCTGGTGTATATTGTAGAGAACAGCTGTCCCGGTGTATATTGTAGTGAACAGCTGTCCCGGTGTATATTGAAGAGAACAGCTGTCCCGGTGTATATTGTAGTGAACAGCTGTCCCAGTGTATATTGTAGAGAACAGCTGTCCCGGTGTATATTGTAGTGAACAGCTGTCCTGGTATATATTGAAGTGAACAGCTGTCGTGGTGTATATTGTATTGAATAGCTGTCCTGGCTTATATTTTAGAGAACAGCTGTCCTGGTGTATATCGTAGTGAACAGCTGTCCGGGTGTATGTTGTAGAGAACAGCTGTCCTAAAGTATATTTTAGAGAACAGCTGTCCTGGTGTATATTGTAGAGAGCAGCTGTCCCAGTGTATATCGTACTGAACAGCTGTCCCGGTGTATATCGTAGTGAACAGTTGTCCTGGTGTATGTTGTAGAGAACAGCTGTCCCGGATTTTATTGTAGTGAACAGCTGTCCCGATGTATATTTTAGACAACAGCTGTCCCGGTGTATATTGTAGTGAACAGCTGTCCCAGTGTATATTGTAGTGAACAGCTGTCCTGGTATATATTGAAGTGAACAGCTGTCCCGGTGTATATCGTAGTGAACAGCTGTCCCGGTGTATATTGTAGTGAACAGCTGTCCCGGTGTATGTTGTAGAGAACAGCTGTCCCGGTGTATATTGTAGAGAACAGCGGTCCCGGTGTATATTGTAGTGAACAGCTGTCCCGGTGTGTATTGGAGTGAACTGTTGTCCTGGTGTATATTGTAGTGAACAGCTGTCCCTGTGTATATTGTAGTGAACAGCTGTCCCGGTGTATATTGTAGAGAATAGCTGTCCTGGTGTATATTGTAGTGAACAGCTGTCCCGGTGTATATCGTAGTGATCATCAGTCCCAGTGTATATTGTAGAGAACAGCTGTCCTGGTGAATATTGTCATGAACTGCTGTCCCGATGTATGTTGTAGTGAACAGCTGTCTCAGTGTATATTGTAGAGAACAGCGGTGCCGGTGCATATTGTAGTGAACAGCTGTCCCGGTGTATGTTGTAGTGAACAGCTGTCCTGGTGTATGTTTGGGTGTACAGCTGTCCAAGTGTATATCGTAGTGAACAGCTGTCCCAGTGGATATTGTAGAGAACAGCTGTCCTGGTGAATATTGTCTTGAACAGCTGTCCCGATGTATGTTGTAGAGAACAGCAGTCCCGGTGTATATTGTAGTGAACAGCTGTCCCGGTGCATATTGCAGTGAACAGCTGTCCAGGTGTATATTGTAGAAAACAGTTATCCCGGTGTATATTGGAGAGAGCAGCTGAACCGGTGCATATCGGAGTGAACAGCTGTCCTGGGGTATATTGTAGTGAACAGCTGTCCCGGTGTATATTGTAGAGAACAGCTGTCCCGGTGTATATTGTGGTGAACAGCTGTCCTGGTGTATATTGTTGTGAACAGCTGTCCCGGTGTATGTTGCAGTGAACAGCTGTCCTGGTGTATATTGTTGTGAACAGCTGTCCCGGTGTATGTTGCAGTGAACAGCCGTCCTGGTGTATATTGTAGTGAACAGCTGTCCCGGTGTATGTTGCAGTGAACAGCTGTCCTGGTGTATATTGTAGAGAACAGCTGTCCCGGTGTGTATTGGAGTGAACAGTTGTCCCAGTGTATATTGTAGTGAACAGCTGTCCCAGTGTATATTGTAGTGAACAGCTGTCCCGGTGTATATCGTAGTGAACAGCTGTCCTGGTGTATATTGTAGAGCATAGCTGTCCCGGTGTATATTGTAGTGAACAGCTGTCCCGGTGTATATCGTAGTGATCATCAGTCCCAGTATATATTGTAGAGAACAGCTGTCCTGGTGAATATTGTCATGAACAGCTGTCCCGATGTATGTTGTAGAGAACAGCTGTCTCAGTGTATATTGTAGTGAACAGCTGTCCCGGTATATGTTGTAGTGAAAAGCTGTCCCGGTGTATATCGTAGTGAACAGCTATCCCAGTGTATATTGTAGTGAACAGCTGTCCCGGTGTATATTGTAGTGAACAGCTCTCCCGGTGTATATTGCAGTGAACAGCTGTCCCGGTGTATGTTGTAGTGAACAGCTGTCCTGGTGTATGTTGTGGTGTACAGCTGTCCCAGTGTATATCGTAGTGAACAGCTGTCCCAGTGTATATTGTAGTGAACAGCTGTCCCGGTGTATATTGTAGTGAACAGCTCTCCCGGTGTATATTGTAGTGAACAGCTGTCCCGGTGTATATTGCAGTGAACAGCTGTCCCGGTGTATGTTGTAGTGAACAGCTGTCCTGGTGTATGTTGTGGTGTACAGCTGTCCCAGTGTATATCGTAGTGAACAGCTGTCCCAGTGTATATTGTAGTGAACAGCTGTCCCGGTGTATATTGCAGTGGACAGTTGTCCTGGTGTATGTTGTAGTGAACAGCTGTCCTGGTGTATGTTGTAGTGAACAGCTGTCCCGGTGTATATTGTAGAGAGCAGCTGTCCTGGTGTATGTTGTAGTGAACAGCTGTCCTGGTGTATGTTGTAGTGAACAGCTGTCCCGGTGTATGTTGTAGTGAACAGCTGTCCCGGTGTATATTGTAGTGAACAGCTGTCCCGGTGTATATTGGAGTGAACAGCTGTCCCGTGTATATTGTAGAGAACGGCTGTCCCGTGTATATTGTAGTGAACAGCTGTCCCGGTGTATGTTGTCGTGAACAGCTGTCCTGGTGTATATTGTAGAGAACAGCTGTCCCATTGTATATCGTAGTGAACAGCAGTCCCGATGTATGTTGTAGTGAACAGCTGTCCCGGTGTATGTTGTAGAGAACAGCTGTCTAAGTGTATATCGTAGTGAACATCTGTCCCAGTGTATATTGTAGAGAACAGCTGTCCTGGTGAATGTTGTCGTGAACAGCTGTCCCGATGTATGTTGGAGAGAACAGCTGTCCCGGTGTATATTGTAGTGAACAGCTGTCCCAGTGCATATTATAGAGAACAGCTGTCCCGGTGTATATTGCAGTGAACAGCTGTCCCGGTGTATGTCGTAGTGAACAGCTGTCCTGGTGTATGTTGAAGTGTACAGCTGTCCCGGTGTATGTTGTAGTGAACAGCTGTCCTGGTGTATATTGTAGAGAAAAACTTTCCCGGTGCATATTGTATAGAACAGCTGTCCCCGTGTATATCGTAGTGAACAGCTGTCTGGTGTATATTGTATTGAACAGCTGTCCTGACTTATATTTTAGAGAACAGCTGTCCTGGCGTATATCGTAGTGAACAGCTGTCCGGGTGTATGTTGTAGAGAACAGCTGTCCTAACGTATATTTTAGAGAACAGCTGTCCTGGTGTATATTGTAGAGAGCAGCTGTCCCAGTGTATATCGTACTGAACAGCTGTCCCAGTGTATATTGTAGTGAACAGCTGTCCCGGTGTATATTGAAGAGAACAGCTGTCCCGGTGTATATTGTAGTGAACAGCTGTCCCAGTGTATATTGTAGAGAACAGCTGTCCCGGTGTATATTGTAGTGAACAGCTGTCCCGGTGTATATTGAAGAGAACAGCTGTCCCGGTGTATATTGTAGTGAACAGCTGTCCCAGTGTATATTGTAGAGAACAGCTGTCCCGGTGTATATTGTAGTGAACAGCTGTCCTGGTATATATTGAAGTGAACAGCTGTCGTGGTGTATATTGTATTGAATAGCTGTCCTGGCTTATATTTTAGAGAACAGCTGTCCTGGCGTATATCGTAGTGAACAGCTGTCCGGGTGTATGTTGTAGAGAACAGCTGTCCTAAAGTATATTTTAGAGAACAGCTGTCCTGGTGTATATTGTAGAGAGCAGCTGTCCCAGTGTATATCGTACTGAACAGCTGTCCCGGTGTATATCGTAGTGAACAGTTGTCCTGGTGTATGTTGTAGAGAACAGCTGTCCCGGATTTTATTGTAGTGAACAGCTGTCCCGATGTATATTTTAGACAACAGCTGTCCCGGTGTATATTGTAGTGAACAGCTGTCCCAGTGTATATTGTAGTGAACAGCTGTCCTGGTATATATTGAAGTGAACAGCTGTCCCGGTGTATATCGTAGTGAACAGCTGTCCCGGTGTATATTGTAGTGAACAGCTGTCCCGGTGTATGTTGTAGAGAACAGCTGTCCCGGTGTATATTGTAGTGAACAGCTGTCCCGTTGTATATCGTAGTGAACAGCTGTCTCAATGTATGTTGTCGTGAACAGCTATCCAGGTGTTTATTGTAGAGAACAGCTATCCCAGTGTATATTGTAGTGAACAGCTGTCCCGGTGTATATTGTAGTGAACAGCTGTCCCGGTGTTTATTGTAGTGAACAGCTGTCCTTGTGTATATTGTAGTGAACAGCTGTCCCGGCGTTTATTTTAGTGTACAGCTGTCCCGGTGTATGTTGTAGGGAACAGCTGTCCCAGTGTATATTGCAGTGAACAGCTGTCCCGGTGTATATTGTAGAGAACAGCTGACCCAGTGTATATTGTAGTGAATAGCTGTCCCAGTGTATATTGTGGAGAACAGCTGTCCCGGTATATGTTGTAGTGAACAGCTGTCCCGGTGTATATTGTAGAGAGCAGCTGTCCCAGTGTATATCGTAGTGAACAGCTGTCCCGGTGTATATTGTAGTGAACAGCTGTCCCGGTGTATATTGTAGAGAACAGCTGTCCCGATGTATATTGTAGTGAACAGCTGTCCCGGTGTATATTGTAGTGAACAGCTGTCCCAGTGTATATTGTAGAGAACAGCTGTCCCGGTGTATATTGTAGTGAGCAGCTGTCCCAGTGTATATTGTAGAGAGCAGCTGTCCCAGTGTATATCGTAGTGAACAGCTGTCCCAGTGTATATTGTAGTGAACAGCTGTCGCAGTGTATATTGTAGTGAACAGCTGTCCCGATGTATATTGTAGTGAACAGCTGTCCCGGTATTTATTGTAGTGAACAGCTGTCCCAGTGTATATTTTAGTGAACAGCTGTCCCAGTGTATATTGTAGAGAACAGCTGTCCCGTTGTATGTTGTAGTGAACAGCTGTCCCAGTGTATATTGTAGTGAACAGCTGTCCCGGTATTTATTGTAGTGAACAGCTGTCCCAGTGTATATTTTAGTGAACAGCTGTCCCAGTGTATATTGTAGAGAACAGCTGTCCTGTTGTATGTTGTAATGAACAGCTGTCCCGGTATATGTTGTAGTGAACAGCTATCCCAGTGTATATCGTAGTGAACAGCTGTCCCGTTGCATGTAGTAGTGAACAGCTGTCCCGGTGTATATTGTAGTGAACAGCTATCCCCGTGTATATTGTAGAGAACAGATGTCCCGGTGTATATTGTAGTGAACAGCTGTCCCGGTGTATGTTGCAGTGAACAGTTGCCCTGGTGTATATTGTAGTGAACAGCTGTCCCGGTGTATATTGTAGTGAACAGCTATCCCCGTGTATATTGTGGTGAACAGATGTCCCGGTGTATATTGTAGTGAACAGCTGTTCCGGTGTATGTTGCAGTGAACAGTTGCCCTGGTGTATATTGTACTGAACAGCTGTCCCAGTCTATATTATAGAAAACGTTTGTCCCATTGTACATGGTAGAGAACAGCTTCTCCTGGGAATGATGTAGAGAACAGTTGTCCTGGGAATGATGTCGAGAACAGCGGTGCTGGTCTGTTTCACTCAGAATTGCAGTCCCTATCTAAATGATAGAGAAGGTCAATTTTCTGTCTATGTTGATTTGTATACTAAAGAGAACAGCAATCCCTGTTGGTAATATCCCAAAGAGCAGCCTCTGATTCTTTGAATCAGAGCAGCAATCCCTGTGTACATTACGAAGAATGGCAGTCCCAGTCTGTATTAAAAGGAACAGCAGTTCCTGGGTCTGTTACAGAGAACACCACTCCCTCTGCATATGACAGAGATCAATCGTTCCTATGTGTACTGCACAGAACAGCAGTTCCCATGTATACTGCACAGAACAGCAGTTCCCATGTATACTGCACAGAACAGCAGTTCCCATGTATACTGCACAGAACAGCAGTTCCCATGTATACTGCACAGAACAGCAGTTCCCATGTATACTGCACAGAACAGCAGTTCCCATGTATACTGCACAGAACAGCAGTTCTTCTGCATATACCAAAGGACAGCAGTTGCTGTGTGTATTACAGACAAAAGCAGCCCCTGTGAATGTTACTGAGCACAGAAGTCTATCTGCATTAAGGAACAAGTCAGTCCTAGTGTTTGTGGGGGATAAAAACAGTCTCTTTGCATATGAATAGCAGTCCACGTGTATCAGACATTGAACACCAATCCTTGTGTGTATTGTAGAGAACAACAGTTCCTCTTTGTACAGAGGAGAACAGTAGTTCTTGTGTACAATCGAGAGAGCAGCAGTCTCTATTGTTGGGAGCAGCAGTCCCTGGGAATACAATACAGAAAAACAGGCCCTGCCTTCTGCATAGAGAACAGCACGGCCTGTCTGTAGTATAGCGAAAAGCAGTCCCTGTATATTGTAGAGAATGAGCAGTCCCTGTCTATATTCAGGAGAACAGGAGTCCCTGTCTACAATACAGGGAACAGCAGTCCCTGTCTATAATAGAGGAAAAAGCCGTCCCTGTCTATAATACAGGGAACAGCAGTCCCTGTCTATAATACAGGAAACAGCAGTCCCTGTCTGTGATACAGGGAACAGCAGTCCCTGTCTATAATAAAGGGAACAGCAGTCCCTGTCTATAATACAGGGAACAGCAGTCCCTGTCTATATTACAGGGAACAGCAGTCCCTGTCTACAATACAGGGAACAGCAGTCCCTGTCTATAATACAGGGAACAGCAGTCCCTGTCTACAATACAGGGAACAGCAGTCCCTGTCTGTGATACAGGGAACAGCAGTCCCTGTCTGTGATACAGGGAACAGCAGTCCCTGTCTGTGATACAGGGAACAGCAGTCCCTGTCTATGATACAGGGAACAGCAGTCCCTGTCGAAAATACAGGGAACAGCAGTCCCGGTCTATATTACAGGGAACAGAAGTCCCTGTCTATAATACAAGGAACAACAGTCCCTGTCTATAATACAGAGAACAGCAGTCCCTGTCTATATTACAGGGAACAGCAGTCCTTGTCTATAATACAAGGAACAGCAGTCCCTGTCTATAATACAGGGAACAGTCCCTGTCTATAATACAGGGAACTACAGTCCCTGTCTATAATACAGGGAACAGCAGTCCCTGTCTATAATAGAGAGAACAGCAGTCCCTGTCTATAATACAGGGAACATCAGTCCCTGTCTATAATACAGAGAATAGAAGTCCCTGTCTATAATACAGAGAACAGCAGTCCCTGTCTATAATACAGGGAACAGCAGTCCCTGTCTAAAATAGAGAGAACAGCAGTCCCTGTCTATAATACAGGGAACATCAGTCCCTGTCTATAATACAGGGAACAGCAGTCCCTGTCTATAATACAGAGAATAGAAGTCCCTGTCTATAATACACAGAACAGCAGTCCCTGTCTATAATACAGGGAACAGCAGTCCCTGTCTAAAATAGAGAGAACAGCAGTCCCTGTCTATAATACAGGGAACATCAGTCCCTGTCTATAATACAGGGAACAGCAGTCCCTGTCTATAATACAGAGAATAGAAGTCCCTGTCTATAATACACAGAACAGCAGTCCCTGTCTATAATACACAGAACAGCAGTCCCTGTCTATAATACAGGGAACAGCAGTCCCTGTCTATAATACAGGGAACAGCAGTCCCTGTCTATAATACAGAGAATAGAAGTCCCTGTCTATAATACACAGAACAGCAGTCCCTGTCTATAATACACAGAACAGCAGTCCCTGTCTATAATACAGGGAACAGCAGTCCCTGTCTATAATACAGGGAACAGCAGTCCCTGTCTATAATACAGAGAATAGAAGTACCTGTCTATAATACAGAGAACAGCAGTCCCTGTCTATAATACAGAGAATAGAAGTCCCTGTCTATAATACAGAGAACAGCAGTCCCTGTCTATAATACAGAGAACAGCAGTCCCTGTCTATAATACAGAGAATAGAAGTCCCTGTCTATAATACAGGAACAGCAGTCCCTGTCTATAATACAGGGAACATCAGTCCCTGTCTATAATACAGAGAATAGAAGTCCCTGTCGATAATACAGGGAACAGCAGTCCCTGTCTATAATACAGAGAATAGAAGTCCCTGTCTATAATACAGAGAACAGCAGTCCCAGTCTATAATAGAGAGAACAGCAGTCCCTGTCTATAATACAGGGAACAGCAGTCCCTGTCTATAATACAGAGAATAGAAGTCCCTGTCTATAATACACAGAACAGCAGTCCCTGTCTATAATACAGGGAACAGCAGTCCCTGTCTATAATACAGAGAACAGCTGTCCCTGTCTATAATAGAGAGAACAGCAGTCCCTGTCTATAATACAGGGAACAGCAGTCCCTGTCTATAATACAGAGAATAGAAGTCCCTGTCTATAATACACAGAACAGCAGTCCCTGTCTATAATACAGAGAATAGAAGCCCCTGTCTATAATACAGGGAACAGCAGTCCCTGTCTATAATACAGAGAATAGAAGTCCCTGTCTATAATACAGAGAACAGCAGTCCCTGTCTATAATAGAGAGAACAGCAGTCCCTGTCTATAATACAGAGAATAGAAGTCCCTGTCTATAATACACAGAACAGCAGTCCCTGTCTATAATACAGGGAACAGCAGTCCCTGTCTATAATAGAGAGAACAGCAGTCCCTGTCTATAATACAGGGAACAGCAGTCCCTGTCTATAATACAGAGAATAGAAGTCCCTGTCTATAATACACAGAACAGCAGTCCCTGTCTATAATACAGGGAACAGCAGTCCCTGTCTATAATACAGAGAACAGCTGTCCCTGTCTATAATAGAGAGAACAGCAGTCCCTGTCTATAATACAGGGAACAGCAGTCCCTGTCTATAATACAGAGAATAGAAGTCCCTGTCTATAATACAGAGAACAGCAGTCCCTGTCTATAATAGAGAGAACAGCAGTCCCTGTCTATAATACAGAGAATAGAAGTCCCTGTCTATAATACACAGAACAGCAGTCCCTGTCTATAATACAGGGAACAGCTGTCCCTGTCTATAATACAGAGAACAGCAGTCCCTGTCTATAATACAGAGAATAGAAGTCCCTGTCTATAATACAGGGAACAGCAGTCCCTGTCTATAATACAGAGAATAGAAGTCCCTGTCTATAATACACAGAACAGCAGTCCCTGTCTATAATGCAGAGAACAGCAGTCCCTGTCTATAATACAGGGAACAGCAGTCCCTGTCTATAATACAGAGAATAGAAGTCCCGGTCTATAATACAGAGAACAGCAGTCCCTGCCTGTGATACAGAGAACATCAGTCCCTGTCTGTGATACAGGAAACAGCAGTCCCTGTCTGTGACACAGGGAACAGCACGGCTTGTCTGTAGTATCGAGAACAGCAGTCCCTGTCGATATTCTAGAGAACAGCAGTCACTGTCTATATTACAGAGAACAGCAGTCCCTGTCTACAGAGAATGAGCAGTCCCTGTCTATATTCCAGTGAATAGCATTTCCTGTCGATATTCTAGTGAACAGCATACCCTGTCTATATTACAGATAATAGCATACCCTGTCTATATTCTAGTGAATAGCATACTCTGTCTATATTACAGAGAACAGCAGTCCCTATCTATATTCTAGAGAACAGCAGTACCTGTCTGTGATACAGGGAACAGCATGGCTTGTCTGTAGTATAGAGAATAGCAGTTCCTGTCTATATTCTAGAGAACAGCAGTCACGGTCTATATTACAGAGAACAGCAGTCCCTGTCTACAGAGAATGAGCAGTGCCTGTCTATATTCCAGTGAATAGCATTTCCTGTCGATATTCTAGTGAATAGCATACCCTGTCTATATTACAGAGAACAGCAGACCCTGTCTATATTACAGAGAACAGCAGTCCCTGTCTATAATACAGAGAATGAGTAGTCCCTGTCTACATTACAGAGAACAGCAATCCCTGTCTATATCCCAGAGAATAGCATTCCCTGTCTATGATACAGGGTAAAAACAATGACTGCAGATGCTGGAAACCAGATTCTGGATTAGTGGTGCTGGAAGAGCACAGCAGTTCAGACAGCATCCAAGGAGCAGCGAAATCGACGTTTTGGGCAAAAGCCCTTCATCAGGAATAAAGGCAGAGAGCCTGAAGCGTGGAGAGATAAGCGAGAGGAGGATGGGGGTCGAGAGAAAGTAGCATAGAGTACAATAGGTGAGTGGGGGAGGGGATGAAGGTGATAGGTCAGGGAGGAAAGGGTGGAGTGGATAGGTGAAAAAGGAGATAGGCAGGTAGGACAAGTCCGGACAAGTCATGGGGACAGTGCTGAGCTGGAAGTTTGAACTAGGGTGAGGTGGGGGAAGGGGAAATGAGGAAACTGTTGAAGTCCACATTGATGCCCTGGGGTTGAAGTGTTCTGAGACAGAAGATGAGGCGTTCTTCCTCCAGGCGTCTGGTGGTGAGGGAGTGGTGGTGAAGGAGGCCCAGGACCTCCATGTCCTTGGCAGAGTGGGAGGGGGAGTTGAAATGTTGGGCCACGGAACAGTGTGGTTGATTGGTGCGGGTGTCCCGGAGATGTTCCCTAAAGCGCTCTGCTAAGAGGCGCCCAGTCTCCCCAACGTAGAGGAGACTGCATCGGGAGCAACGGATACAATCAATGATATTAGTGGATGCGCAGGTAAAACTTTGATGGATGTGGAAGGCTCCTTTAGGGCCTTGGATAGAGGTGAGGGAGGAGCTGTGGGCACAGGTTTTACAGTTCCTGCGGTGGCAGGGGAAGGTGCCAGGATGGGAGGGTGGGTCGTAGGGGGGCGTGGACCTGACCAGGTAGTCACGGAGGAAACGGTCTTTGCAGAAGGTGGAAAGGGGTGGGGAGGGAAATATATCCCTGGTGGTGGGGTCTGTTTGGAGGTGGCGGAAATGTCGGTGGATGATTTGGTTTATGCAAAGATTGGGAGGGTGGAAGGTGAGCACCAGGGGCGTTCTGTCCTTGTTGCGGTTGGAGGGTTTGGGTCTGAGGGTGGAGGTGCGGGATGTGGACGAGATGCGTTGGAGAGCATCTTTAACCACGTGGGAAGGGAAATTGCTGTCTCTAAAGAAGGAGGCCATCTGGTGTGTTCTGTGGTGGAACCGCTCCTCCTGGGAGCAGATCCGGCGGAGGCGGAGGAATTGGGAATACGGGATGGCATTTTTGTAAGAGGTAGGGTGGGAAGAGGTGTAATCCAGGTAGCTGTGGGAGTCGGTGGGTTTGTAAAAAATGTCGGTGTCAAGTCGATCGTCATTAATGGAGATGGAGAGGTCCAGGAAGGGGAGGGAGGTGTCAGAGATGGTCCAGGTAAATTTAAGGTCAGGGTGGAATGTGTTGGTGAATTTGATGAATTGCTCAGTCTCCTCGCGGGAGCACGAGGTGGCGTCAATACAGTCATCAATGTAGCGGAGGAAGAGGTGGGGAGTGGTGCCGATGTAATTATGGAAGATCAACTGTTCTACGTAGCCAAAAAAAGACAGGCATAGCTGAGGCCCATACGTGTGCCCATGGCTACCATGATACAGGGAACAGCAGTCCCTGCCTGTGATACAGGGAACAGCAGTCCCTGCCTATGATACAGGGAACAGCAGTCCCTGCCTGTGATACAGGGAACAGCAGCCCCTGTCTATGATACAGGGAACAGCAGTCCCTCTCTATGATACAGGGAACAGCAGTCCCTGCCTATGATACAGGGAACAGCAGTCCCTGTCTATAATACAGGGAACAGCAGTCCCTCTCTATGATACAGGGAACAGCAGTCCCTGCCTATAATACAGGGAACAGCAGTCCCTGCCTATAATACAGAGAACAGCAGTCCCTGTCTATAATCCAGGGAACAGCAGTCCCTGCCTATGATACAGGGAACAGCAGTCCCTCTCTATAATACAGAGAACAGCAGCCCCTGTCTATAATACAGAGAACAGCAGTCCCTGTCTATAATACAGGGAACAGCAGTCCCTCTCTATAATACAGGGAACAGCAGTCCCTGCCTATAATACAGGGAACAGCAGTCCCTCTCTATAATACAGGGAACAGCAGTCCCTGCCTGTGATACAGGGAACAGCAGTCCCTGCCTGTGATACAGGGAACAGCAGTCCCTGCCTGTGATACAGGGAACAGCAGCCCCTGTCTATAATACAGGGAACAGCAGTCCCTGTCTATAATACAGGGAACAGCAGTACCTCTCTATAATACAGGGAACAGCAGCCCCTGTCTATAATACAGAGAACGAGGAGTCCCTGTATGTCTAGTAGCAAACAACAGTCCCTGCTTGTATTATGGAGAACAGCTGCCTGAGTGTAGATTTTAGAGAAAAGCCATCCTTATTTTTATTGCAATTGTACTAACCTCCACCACTTCCTCTGCCAGCTCATTCCATACAAGTACCTCTGTGTAAAACGTTTGCCCCTTAGGTCCCTCTTATATATTTCCCCTCTCACCCTAAACCTATGCCCTCTACTTCTGGACTCCCCCACCCCAGGGAAAAGACTTTGTCTATTTACCCTATCCAGTTGTGGAATCCCCCACCCCAGGGAAAAGACCTTGTCTATTTATCCAATCCATGCCCCTCATAATTTTGTAAAACTCTACAAGGTCACCCCTCAGCCTCCGACGCTCCAGGGTAAACAGCCCCAGCCTGTTCAACCTCTCCTTGTAGCTCAAATCCTCTAACCCTGGCAACATCCTTGTAAATCTTTTCTGAACCCTTTCAAGTTTCACATCTTTCCGATAGGAAGGAGATCAGAATTGCACGCAATATTTCAACAGTGGTCTGACCAATGTCCTGTTCAGCCGCAATTTGACCTCCCAACTCCTGTAGTCAATACTCTGACCAATAAAGGAAAGCATACCAAATTCCTTCTTCACTATCCTATCTACCTGCGACTTCACTTTCAAGGAGCTATGAACCTGCACTCCAAGGTCTCATTGTTCAGCAACACTCCCCAGGACCTTATTATTAAGTGTATAAGTCCTGCTAAGATTTGCTTTCCCAAAATCCAGCACCTCGCATTTATCTGAATTAAACTCCATCTGCCACTTCTCAGCCCATTGGCCCATCTGATCAAGATCCTGTTGTAATCTGAGGTCACCTACTTCGCTGTCCACTACATTTCCAATTTTGGTGTCATCTGCAAACTTACTAACTACAAGTCTTATGCTCACATCCAAATCATTTATATAAATGATGAAAAGTAGTGTACCCAGCACCGATCCTTGTGGCACTCCACTGGTCACAGGCCTCCAGTCTGAAAAACAACCCTCCACCACCACCCTCTGTCTTCTACCTTTGAGCCAGTTCTGTATCCAAATGGCTACTTCTCCCTGTATTCCATGGGACCGAACCTTGCTAATCAGTCTCCCATGGGGAATCTTGTCGAATGTCTTACTGAAGTCCATATAGATCACATCTACCACTCTGCTCTTATCAGTCCTCTTTGTTACTTAGAACATAGAACATAGAAGAATACAGCGCAGTACAGGCCCTTTGGCCCTCGATGTTGCACCGATCCAAGCCCACCTAACCTACACTAACCCACTATCCTCCATATGCCTATCCAATGCCCGTTTAAATGACCATAAAGAGGGAGAGTCCACCACTGCTACTGGCAGGGCATTCCATGAACTCACGACTCGCTGAGTAAAGAACCTACCCCTAACATCTGTCCTATACCTACCACCCCTTAATTTAAAGCTATGCCCCCTCATAATAGCTGACTCCATACGTGGAAAAAGGTTCTCACGGTCAACCCTATCTAAACCCCTAATCATCTTGTACACCTCTATCAAGTCACCCCTAAACCGTCTTTTCTCCAATGAAAACAACCCCAAGTGCCTCAGCCTTTCCTCATACGATCTTCCTACCATACCAGGCAACATCCTGGTAAACCTCCTCTGCACCCGTTCCAGTGCCTCCACATCCTTCCTACAGTATGGCGAGCAAAACTGCACACAATACTCCAGATGCGGCCGCACCAGAGTCTTATACAACTGCAACATGATCTCAGGACTCCGGACCTCAATTCCTCTACCAATAAAAGCCAGTACGCCATATGCCTTCTTCACCACACTATTTACCTGGGTGGCAACTTTCAAAGATCTGTGTACATGGACATCAAGATCCCTCTTCAAAAAACTCAATCAGTTTTGTGGGACATGATTCCCCACGCACAAAGCCATGTTGACTATCCCTAATCATGAAAAAGGGCTAATGCCCGAAACGTCGATTCTCCTGTTCCCTAGATGCTGCCTGACCTGCTGCGCTTTTCCAGCAACACATTTCTATCCCTAATCAGTCCTTGCCTTTCCAAATACATGTACATCCTGTCCCTTAGAATTCCCTCCAACAACTTGCCCACCATCGACGTCAGGCTCACTGGTCTATAGTTCCCTTGCTTGTCCTTACCACCCTTCTTAAACAGTGGCACCACGTTAGCCAACATCCAGTCTTCCGGCACCTCACCTGTGACTATTGATGAGGCCCAGCAATCACTTCTCTAGCTTCCCACAGAATTCTAGGGTACACCTGGGGATTTATCCACTCTTACACATTTCTAGACACCCAGTACTTCCTCCTCTGTAATGTGGGCATTTTTCAAGATGTCACCATCTATTTCCCTACAGTCTATATCTTCCATGTCCTTTTCTACAGTAAACACTGATGCAAAAAGCTCATTTAGTATATCCCCCATCTCCTGCGACTCAACACAAAAGCTGCCTTGCTGATCTTTGAGGGGCCCTATTCTCTCACGAGTTACCCTTTTGCCTTTAATGTATTTGTAAAAACCCTTTGGATTCTTCTTAACTCTATTTACCAAAGCGATCTCATGTCTCCTTTTTGCCCTCCTGATTTTTCTCTTAAGTATCCTCCTACTGCCTTTATACTCTTCTAAGGATTCACTCTATCTATCCCATCTATACCTGACATATGTTTCCTTATTTTTCTTAACCAAACCCTCAATTTCTTTAGTCATCCAACATTCCCTATACCTACCAGCCTTTCTTACACCCTAACAGGAATATATTTTCTCTTGATTCTCATTATCTCATTTCTGAAGGCTTTCCATTTTCCCACAATCTGCCCACCCTTACACCCTAACAGGAATATATTTTCTCTTGATTCTCATTATCTCATTTCTGAAGGCTTTCCATTTTCCCACAATCTGCCCACAATCAACGTTTAAAAGTTCTTGCCTAATACCATTAGAATTGATCTTTCTCTAATTTAGAACTTCAACTTTTAGATCTGGTCTACCCTTTTCCATCACTATTTTAAAACTCATAGAATTATGGTTGCCAGCCCCAAAGTGCTCCCCCACTGACACCTCATCCTGCCTTATTTCCCAAGAGTAGGTCAAGTTTTGCACTTTCTCTAGTGGATACATCCACATACTGTATCAGAAAATTTTCCTGTTCACACAAAGCAAATTCCTCTCCATCTAAACCCTTAACACTATGGCAGTCCCAGTCTATGTTTGGAAAGTTAAAATCCCCTACCATAAACACCCTATTATTCTTACAGATAGCTGAGATCTCCTAACAAATTTGTTTCTCAATTTCCCTCTTACTATTAGGGGGTCTGTAATACAATCCCAAGGTGATGATCCCATTCTTATTTCTCAGTCCCACACAAATACCTTAAGCTGTAGAATGATCCCAGGAATGAAGGATTTTAGATACAAGGAAAAATGAGAGAGAGAGATTGGGCTTGTTCTCCTTGGAGCAGAGTTATTAAGAAATGACCTTATGGGGGTGTTTACAATTATGAACAGTTTTGATTGGGTAAAGAATTTTTGATTGGGTAAAGATTGGGTATTCTATTTCCACCAGTTAGTGTGTCAGAAACTACAGATCCAACAAAGAGACCTTTGAGTGTAGGTTCATAGTTCCTTCAAAGTGGAATTGTGGGTAGACAGGATAGTCCTTGTCTGGAAATGACCTATTTACTCTTTGTTTCCCTGTCCTGAATCCATGCCTGTAGATCACCAGCAATCCCATGTGCTTTGCTTTTGCACGATAATCTTGGTGAGACTTCATCAGAAGATTATTGCAAATTCAAATGCAATATAGCCAGTAGTTCTTCCTGATCCATCCCTGATCTCGCTAGCATGGGGAATTAAGATGATTATTACTTTTGAGGACTCGGAAGGATGGCGGGGATTCTGTCGAACTGCTGTGGACAGCTCTGCCTAACAGCCAAGGCATACTGGTGTTTTTATTTGGCCATCCCTGGCCAACTTATGTGGTGAAATTATTAGTTTAAAACGTTGCAGAACACATATTTGTTAATATTTAGGAGTGGGAAGGATGCCAAAGGGAAATGGAGCAAGCAAACAGCAGCGGGGAGGGCACTGCCCTGCAGCACCGACCACACCAGAGACTGCAGCAGCAGGGAGGGCACTGCCCTGCAGCACCTACCACACCAGAGACTGCAGCAGCAGGGAGGGCACTGCCCTGCAGCACCTACCACACCAGAGACTGCAGCAGCAGGGAGGGCACTGCCCTGCAGCACCTACCACACCAAAGACTGCAGCAGCAGGGAGGGCACTGCCCTGCAGCACCTACCACACCAGAGACTGCAGCAGCAGGGAGGGACCTCCCCTGCAGCACCTACCACACCAGAGACTGCAGCAGCAGGGAGGGCACTCCCCTGCAGCACCGACCACACCAGAGACTGCAGCAGCAGGGAGGGCACTCCCCTGCAGCACCGACCACACCAGAGACTGCAGCAGCAGGGAGGGCACTGCCCTGCAGCACCTACCACACCAGAGACTGCAGCAGCAGGGAGGGCACTCCCCTGCAGCACCTACCACACCAGAGACTGCAGCAGCAGGGAGGGAACTCCCCTGCAGCACCTACCACACCAGAGACTGCAGCAGCAGGGAGGGCACATCCCTGCAGCACCTACCACACCAGAGACTGCAGCAGCAGGGAGGGAACTCCCCTGCAGCACCGACCACACCAGAGACTGCAGCAGCAGGGAGGGCACTGCCCTGCAGCACCTACCACACCAGAGACTGCAGCAGCAGGGAGGGAACTCCCCTGCAGCACCGACCACACCAGAGACTGCAGCAGCAGGGAGGGAACTCCCCTGCAGCACCGACCACACCAGAGACTGCAGCAGCAGGGAGGGCACTGCCCTGCAGCACCTACCACACCAGAGACTGCAGCAGCAGGGAGGGAACTCCCCTGCAGCACCTACCACACCAGAGACTGCAGCAGCAGGGAGGGCACTGCCCTGCAGCACCTACCACACCAGAGACTGCAGCAGCAGGGAGGGCACTGCCCTGCAGCACCTACCACACCAGAGACTGCAGCAGCAGGGAGGGCACTGCCCTGCAGCACCTACCACACCAGAGACTGCAGCAGCAGGGAGGGCACATCCCTGCAGCACCGACCACACCAGAGACTGCAGCAGCAGGGAGGGCACTGCCCTGCAGCACCGACCACACCAGAGACTGCAGCAGCAGGGAGGGCACTGCCCTGCAGCACCGACCACACCAGAGACTGCAGCAGCAGGGAGGGCACTGCCCTGCAGCACCTACCACACCAGAGACTGCAGCAGCAGGGAGGGCACTGCCCTGCAGCACCTACCACACCAGAGACTGCAGCAGCAGGGAGGGCACTGCCCTGCAGCACCTACCACACCAGAGACTGCAGCAGCAGGGAGGGCACTCCCCTGCAGCACCGAACACACCAGAGACTGCAGCAGCAGGGAGGGCACTCCCCTGCAGCACCTACCACACCAGAGACTGCAGCAGCAGGGAGGGCACTGCCCTGCAGCACCTACCACACCAGAGACTGCAGCAGCAGGGAGGGCACTGCCCTGCAGCACCGACCACACCAGAGACTGCAGCAGGGAGGGCACTCCCCTGCAGCACCGAACACACCAGAGACTGCAGCAGCAGGGAGGGCACTGCCCTGCAACACCTACCACACCAGAGACTGCAGCAGCAGGGAGGGCACTCCCCTGCAACACCTACCACACCAGAGACTGCAGCAGCAGGGAGGGCACTCCCCTGCAACACCTACCACACCAGAGACTGCAGCAGCAGGGAGGGCACTGCCCTGCAGCACCGACCACACCAGAGACTGCAGCAGCAGGGAGGGCACTCCCCTGCAACACCTACCACACCAGAGACTGCAGCAGCAGGGAGGGCACTGCCCTGCAGCACCGACCACACCAGAGACCGCAGCAACAGGGAGGGCACTCCCCTGCAGCACCTACCACACCAGAGACCGCAGCAGCAGGGAGGGCACTCCCCTGCAGCACCTACCACACCAGAGACCGCAGCAGCAGGGAGGGCACTCCCCTGCAGCACCTACCACACCAGAGACCGCAGCAGCAGGGAGGGCACTGCCCTGCAGCACCGACCACACCAGAGACTGCAGCAGCAGGGAGGGCACTCCCCTGCAGCACCGACCACACCAGAGACTGCAGCAGGGAGGGCACACCCCTGCAGCACCGACCACACCAGAGACTGCAGCAGCAGGGAGGGCACTGCCCTGCAGCACCTACCACACCAGAGACTGCAGCAGCAGGGAGGACTCTCCCCTGCAGCACCTACAACACCAGAGACTGCAGCAGCAGGGAGGGCGCTCCCCTGCAGCACCTACCACACCAGAGACTGCAGCAGCAGGGAGGGCACTGCCCTGCAGCACCGACCACACCAGAGACTGCAGCAGCAGGGAGGGCACTCCCCTGCAGCACCGAACACACCAGAGACTGTAGCAGCAGGGAGGGCACTCCCCTGCAGCACCGACCACACCAGAGACTACAGCAGCAGGGAGGGCGCTCCACTGCAGCACCTACCACACCAGAGACTGCAGCAGCAGGGAGGGCGCTCCCCTGCAGCACCTACCACACCAGAGACTGCAGCAGCAGGGAGGGCACTGCCCTGCAGCACCGACCACACCAGAGACTGCAGCAGCAGGGAGGGCACTCCCCTGCAGCACCGAACACACCAGAGACTGTAGCAGCAGGGAGGGCACTCCCCTGCAGCACCTACCGCACCAGAGACTGCAGCAGCAGGGAGGGCACTGCCCTGCAGCACCGACCACACCAGAGACTGCAGCAGCAGGGAGGGCACTCCCCTGCAGCACCTACCGCACCATAGACTGCAGCAGCAGGGAAGGCACTGCCCTGCAGCACCTACCACACCAGAGACTGCAGCAGCAGGGAGGGCACTGCCCTGCAGCACCGAACACACCAGAGACTGTAGCAGCAGGGAGGGCACTCCCCTGCAGCACCTACCGCACCAGAGACTGCAGCACCAGGGAGGGCACTGCCCTGCAGCACCTACCACACCAGAGACTGCAGCAGCAGCAGGGAGGGCACTGCCCTGCAGCACCTACCACACCAGAGACTGCAGCAGCAGGGAGGGCGCTCCCCTGCAGCACCTACCACACCAGAGACTGCAGCAGCAGGGAGGGCACTCCCCTGCAGCACCTACCACACCAGAGACTGCAGCAGGGAGGGCACTGCCCTGCAGCACCGACCACACCAGAGACTGTAGCAGCAGGGAGGGCACTCCCCTGCAGCACCTACCACACCAGAGACTGCAGCAACGGGGAGGGCACTGCCCTGCAGCACCGACCACACCAGAGACTGCAGCAGCAGGGAGGGCACTCCCCTGCAGCACCGAACACACCAGAGACTGCAGCAGCAGGGAGGGCACTGCCCTGCAGCACCGACCACACCAGAGACTGCAGCAGCAGGGAGGGCACTCCCCTGCAGCACCGACCACACCAGAGACTGCAGCAGCAGGGAGGGCACTGCCCTTCAGCACCTACCACACCAGAGACTGTAGCAGCAGGGAGGGAACTCCCCTGCAGCACCTACCACACCAGAGACTGCAGCAGCAGGGAGGGCACTCCCCTGCAGCACCTACCACACCAGAGACTGCAGCAGCAGGGAGGGCACTCCCCTGCAGCACCTACCACACCAGAGACTGCAGCAGCAGGGAGGGCACTGCCCTGCAGCACCTACCACACCAGAGACTGCAGCAGCAGGGAGGGCACTCCCCTGCAGCACCTACCACACCAGAGACTGCAGCAGCAGGGAGGGCACTCCCCTGCAGCACCTACCACACCAGAGACTGCAGCAGCAGGGAGGGCACTCCCCTGCAGCACCTACCACACCAGAGACTGCAGCAGCAGGGAGGGCACTCCCCTGCAGCACCTACCACACCAGAGACTGCAGCAGCAGGGAGGGCGCTCCCCTGCAGCACCGACCACACCAGAGACTGCAGCAGCAGGGAGGGCGCTCCCCTGCAGCACCGACCACACCAGAGACTGCAGCAGCAGGGAGGGCACTGCCCTGCAGCACCTACCACACCAGAGACTGCAGCAGCAGGGAGGGCACTGCCCTGCAGCACCTACCACACCAGAGACTGCAGCAGCAGGGAGGGCACTCCCCTGCAGCACCGACCACACCAGAGACTGCAGCAGCTGGGAGGGCGCTCCCCTGCAGCACCTACCACACCAGAGACTGCAGCAGCAGGGAGGGCGCTCCCCTGCAGCACCGACCACACCAGAGACTGCAGCAGCAGGGAGGGCACTGCCCTGCAGCACCTACCACACCAGAGACTGCAGCAGCAGGGAGGGCACTGCCCTGCAGCACCTACCACACCAGAGACTGCAGCAGCTGGGAGGGCGCTCCCCTGCAGCACCTACCACACCAGAGACTGCAGCAGCAGGGAGGGCACTGCCCTGCAGCACCTACCACACCAGAGACTGCAGCTGCAGGGAGGGCGCTCCCCTGCAGCACCTACTACACCAGAGACTGCAGCAGCAGGGAGGGCACTCCCCTGCAGCACCTACCACACCAGAGACTGCAGCAGCAGGGAGGGCGCTCCCCTGCAGCACCGACCACACCAGAGACTGCAGCAGCAGGGAGGGCGCTCCCCTCAGCACCGACCACACCAGAGACTGCAGCAGCAGGGAGGGCACTGCCCTGCAGCACCTACCACACCAGAGACTGCAGCAGCAGGGAGGGCACTGCCCTGCAGCACATACCCCACACCGCAGTGCGGGGTTCCCGGACTATGAGGTTGGAAGCTGTGGGTGGGAGAAAAAAATGCCATCCCGTATTCCCAATTCCTCCGCCTCCGCTGTATCTGCTCCCAGGAGGACCAGTTCCACCATAGAACACACCAGATGGCCTCCTTCTTTAGAGACCGCAATTTCCCTTCCCACGTGGTTAAAGATGCTCTCCAACGCATCTCGTCCACATCCCACACCTCCGCCCTCAGACCCCACCCCTCCAACCGTAACAAGGACAGAACGCCCCTGGTGTTCACCTTCCACCCTACAAACCTCCGCATAAACCAAATCATCCGCCGACATTTCCGCCACCTCCAAAAAGACCCCACCACCAGGGATATATTTCCCTCCCACCCCTTTCCGACTTCCGCAAAGACCGTTCCCACCATGACTACCTGGTCAGGTCCACGCCCCCCTACGACCCACCCTCCCATCCTGGCACCTTCCCCTGCCACCGTAGGAACTGTAAAACCTGTGCCCACACCTCCTCCCTCACCTCTATCCAAGGCCCGAAAGGAGCCTTCCACATCCATCAAAGTTTTACCTGCACATCCACTAATATCATTTATTGTATCCGTTGCTCCTAATGCGATCTCCTCTACATTGGGGAGACTGGGCACCTCCTAGCAGAGCGCTTTAGGGAACATCTCTGGGACACCCGCACCAATCAACCACACCGCTCCGTGGCCCAACATTTCAACTCCCCCTCCCACTCTGCCGAGGACATGGAGGTCCTGGGCCTCCTTCACCACCACTCCCTCACCACCAGACGCCTGGAGGAAGAACGCCCCATCTTCTGCCTCGGAACACTTCAACCCCAGGGCATTAATGTGGACTTCAACAGCTTCCTCATTTCCCCTTCCCCCACCTCATCCTAGTTTCAAACTTCCAGCTCCGCACTGTCCCCTTGACCTGTCCGGACTTGTCCGACCTGCCTAGCTCCTTTTCCACCTATCCACTCCACCCTCTCCTCCCTGACCTATCACCTTCATCCCCTCCCCACTCACCTATTGTACTCTATGCTACTTTCTCCTCACCCCCACCCTCCTCTAGTTTATCTCTCCACGCTTCAGGCTCTCTGCCTTTATTCCTGATGAAGGGCTTTTGCCCGAAACGTTGATTTTGCTGCTCGTCGGATGCTGCCTGAATTGCTGTGCTCTTCCAGCACCACTGATCCAGAATCTGGTTTCCAGCATCTGCTGTCATTGTTTTTACCTTGCAGATTGAAAGGGTGTATCTGGTTACAGTGCACAGGTCAGGGCTGCTGCAGCATCCCCACCCTGTCCTAGTGCACTTTCACTCATATAAGGACCAGCAAAAAGTGATAGAAGCTTCCAGATCCCTGGGAAAAGATCCACAGCCACTGCTGTACAAGGGGTCAAAATCATGTTTTCCAGGATTTCTCAGCAGCTTTAACTCAAAAGAGGAAGTCCTTTGATGAAGTTAAAAAGAGGCTGAGGAACCTGGGCATCCAGTCCTCCATGAGATACCCCGCAGTGCTCCGTTTCAGCCACGAACACTCAGTTTATGCATTTGACTCAGCGATAAAGCTAAAAATTTTGGAGACACATTAAAATACATGGACTGGCCTGAAGAACACGGTTAATATTGGTTCTCATTTCCTTCTTTCCCTATGTTTTCCCTTCCTTTTTTCCCCTTTCTTTCTCTCTAATAACTTCTTTTGGAAAATAAAACTTGGAATGTGTTGTTCCTTTTTGTTGTAATAACTGGGATGTTATAACAGGAAATTGTGTGGATGGTCTTTGTTGTCTCCCTCCTGTTTTTGTTTGTTCTGTTTCTCTTTTAGTCACAAGTTGGGGTGACATGATGCCAGGGATGGGTGGAGTGCTCATCCTGACCTTGTCTTCTGTAATGTTGATTTAAGCATCATCTCCTTGTTCTTGTTTCTCTCGCCTAAGACTGGGGTGCAGTCTGGGCTTGAAGGAGCTGTGAAGGAGGGGATGTGCAGGGTGAGGGGGGAAGAGTCTCCCATTCAGGGTTTTATAGTTGGTTTTCTTTGTAGTTTTTTGGGGAATAATAGTTCTTTGTAGTTATGACACAGTAGTTTATGTATACATAATTCTTTGACTCTGAGTCTTTATTTACTTGTGCTCAGCGCTTTGTAAGCAGGGTTCACCCTCCCAGGGGTTCAAGGGTCTCTGAAAGGGGATATGGCGAAGTGTCCTATTA
This sequence comes from Chiloscyllium plagiosum, assembly GCF_037043375.1. Lineage (NCBI taxonomy): Eukaryota > Metazoa > Chordata > Chondrichthyes > Orectolobiformes > Hemiscylliidae > Chiloscyllium > Chiloscyllium plagiosum. Next base: position 37,711,257 of record NW_028270180.1, on the reverse strand, counting down.
AATGGTGTACCTGGAACATCAAGGGAAGTCATTAGCATGCTAAAAGAACAAAAGGTATTATCTAGCCCTAAGAGGGAAAGGGTTGATATTGCGTGGTTGCAAGAAACCCATCTTGATGATGGACAACACCAGAAATTACAACAGGGGGGTTATGACCGGGTATTTTTTCTATTCTTTACCACTAAAAGTAGGGGAGTGGTGATACTTATCCAGAAAAATCTTCCATTCACATTATTAAAGCAGGTGAAAGATGACCACCTTGTGATACTTAAGACCCTGATACATGGGGAGGGATATGGCATTTTAAATGCCTACTGTCCTCTGGCGCATCCTCTCAAATTTTTGATTAGTCCTTTCTCTAAACTGAGTGCCTTTGGCCCATGGCACATCATTATGAGAGGGGTGGGGGATTTTAAGTATCTTTTGGATCTGACAGTGGACAGGATGCCTTGTGGGCCCCTACCTATTTCTTCACAGGCCAAGCAGGTGGTTGACTTATGCGAGGAGTTGGGGCTGGCGGATATTTGGAGATGTCGTCACCCTACCAGCAGGAACTTCATCTTTTTTTTCAAACCCACATGAATGTCACACGAGGATTGATCTCTTTCTGGCTCCCTTGGCCCTTTTGGATTCGATTATGGGTTGTAAAATTGGGAATATAGGTATCTCTGATCATGCGGCAATATATTTGAAGGTTAACGCCAAGAGTGAAGGGCGAGGTTTGCGGCACTGGCGTTTGGAACCTTTTCTCCTTAAGGATTCCAAATTTGTGGAATACTTTTTGAAGGAGTTTCAGGAATTATTGACTATCAACTCAGGCATGGCTGGTAGTCCATCTATGCTGTGGGAGAGCGCTAAGGCCTTTGCTAGGGGATTAGCTATTTCCTATTCGGCGAGTCAGAAATGACAGAAGGGGGAACAGCAGCATCTACTTGATACCCGGTTGAAAGCCACTGAAACGGCAGATTTGGCACGGCCTTCGGTGACTAAGCTACAGGTCTAGGAGGAAGAGCTCCTCTGAAACATGGGAGAACATATGCGAGAATGCTCGAAAGATCTCAATCTGTAAAAAGGAATGTGCTATGCAGTTAAAAGTTCTGCACAGCGTTCGTCTGGTGTCGGACTGTCTGGTAAGTTTTTAAAAAGGGGGCATCTCCAATATGCCCCAAATGTAAAATAAGTGTAGGTACTCTTACCCACTGCTTCTGGACATGCCACAGGCTCTGTGTTTATTGGAGTGCCGTGGGGGGAGAGGTAGGGAGGGTATTGAGGACTGAAGTTAAAGTAGACCCAATATCTCTCCTCTTAGGTCTACTGAATGTACCATCTTTAGACAGGCATGGGAAGAAACTATTTAATATTCTTACTTACTATGCATGGAAGAATATTCTGATGAATTGGGTGTCTGAGAACCCGTTGGACTTGCTGGGATAGTGGAAATTAATTATGGAGAACATTCCCTTGGACTTTTTTTACAAACATGGTGCACCCCACAACAGACATTTTATAAGACATGGCAGCCCTACTTGAGTTATTTGGATATAGATTTGTCAGTTATCTTAACTAGAGCATTTTTTTAACCAGGATGGTGGGTTTGTCAAGCCCTGGGCCCTGGAGCAGGGTCTCCTGAGTTCATACGGGTATATATACAATGCTCCCGTTCCTTTGTTTGGGAGCTCTGTGCTGAGCATAGCTGTTCTGTATTTTGAGGTTTTTTGTGTGTTATATTTTGCTTTTCTTTCTTTTGTTTTGATCTATTCGTTATTTACTTAGTTATTGGTGTTGTTTTGCAGTGTTAGGGATTGTTTTCGGGTAGGTTAGTAGTTAGTAGACAGTAGTTGTATTATGGCTGAAAAATATGTTGCTAGAAAAGCGCAGCAGATTAGGCAGCATCCAAGGAGCAGGAGAATCGACATTTCGGGCATAAGCCCTTCTCCAGGAATGAGGAAGGTGTGCCAAGCAGGCTAAGATAAAAGGTAGGGAGAAGGGACTTGGGGGAGGGGCGCTGGGAATATGATAGGTGGAAGGAGGTTAAGGTAAGGGTGATAGGCTGGAGAGGGGGTGGTGGAGGAGAGGTTGGGAAGAAGATTGCAGGTCAAGAAGGCGGTGCTGAGTCCGAGGGTTGGGACTCTGATGAGGTGGGGGGAGGGGAAATGAGGAAACTGGAGAAATCTGTATTCATCCCTTGTGGTTGGAGGGTTCCTAGGCAGAAGATGAGGAAGCTCTTCCTCCAGGCGTCCTGTTGCCACGGTCTGGCGATGGAGGAGGCCCAGGACCTGCATGTCATTGGTGGAGTGGGAGGGGGAGTTAAAGTGTTCTGCCATGGCGTGGTTGGGTTGGTTGGTGCGGGTGTCCCAGAGGTGTTCTCTGAAACGTTCCGTAAGTTGGCGGCCTGTCTCCCCAATATAGAGGAGACCACATCGGGTGCAGCGGATGCAATAAATGATGTGTGTGGAGGTGCAGGTGAATTTGTGATGGATATGGAAGGATCCCTTGGGGCCTTGGAGGGAGGTGAGGGGGGAGGTGTGGGCGCAAGTTTTGCATTTCTTGCGGTTGCAGGGGAAGGTGCCGGGAGTGGAGGTTGGGTTGGTGGTGGGTGTGGACCTGACGAGGGAGTCGCTGAGGGAGTGGTCTTTGTGGAACGCTGATAGGGGAGGGGAGGGAAATATATTCTTGGTAGTGGGGTCTGTTTGGAGGTAGTGGAAATGACGAAGGATGATACGATCTATCTGGAGGTTGGTGGGGTGGTTGGTGAGGACCCGCTCCTGCTACTTCCCCCCTGGTTAGCTTGGACAAATCATGGCTTTTTCTCTTGCTCCACTGACCTTTGGTCTATGCAGTGTCTCCAGTTCATTTACACTGATCCCCAAAATGTTAAACCAAAACAAAACAGGAATTGTTGCAAAGACTCTGCAAGTTTGACAGTATCTGTGGGAGAGAAATCAGAGTGAATGTTTCAGGTCCAGTGACCCTCTTCCACGACAGAAATATTATTTCTGCTCTCTGAATGGGAAACCTGTGTCCTTATCTTCATCTTCTTTAGGTTCTCTTGATGTCTGCTAAATATTCTGTCTTCTCTGATCTCTCTGACAGATTTGCATCTGTAGAAGGGTTCCCTTTGGTCCTCCATGGTCATTTCTTGACCATCACCCATGGGAGTTTGAGCTTTTGTCAGATTTATGCAGTGATTAGTTCAATAACTCTGGAAACTGGATATTTCACCGCTCTTTTGAACTGAGCTCTGAACTTGGGCAGAGCTGCCATATAAATAAGGGTGTTTGTGCAGCAGCTTATATTGCGCAGCATGTATCCAACTTCTTCAAAGTTTTCATAGTCATAATCATTTAACTGACCTGGGACATCAAGGATATATAAAGCATATAGCAGCCGGAGAAGGATGAAATTTCCAGATACAGCTGAGAGAAAAATTCTACTTGATTCTACTCTTCATTTCGGGGTCAACCTGCTTCCCTTCCTTACTCTGACCCCTCAGTCCCTTACGGACTTGATTTGACTTAAAGAAAATGCATGTCAGAACATTGAGGAACACAATGAAAAGGAATGGCCCCAATGGGGTTAGAGCCACAGCGGAATCCAATCCAGCGAGAGTCAGTGAAGTAGCTTCGCTTATTCCTGCAGTAAAATGGTATGTTCCTGATTATCTTTCTGGGCTCAAATCTAAAATACTAAGGGACATTTTTTTAAACAAAGCACAATACCGGTTATTGAGAGAATTGCAGATGTGTTTTTCCCAGTGCAATATTTAGTTTTCAGTTTGTGGTTAAAAAAAAGCTGACAAACCAATCGAAGGTGAATGCAACTGTGAACCAGACAGAACAGTCTATGGATGCATGGATCAGGACACGGATAACACTACACACAGGAATGATGTCCAGGAAACATACTGGGAAATAATAAAAAATTATTTGCCTCAGTATGACCTCACTGATCATGACCAGTAGATCTGCTGCTGCCATGGCCACCAGATAGCCTGTTGTGCAGATAGTGAGGCCACACTTTCCCTGGGAGAGGATCGTAATAGCCACGAAATTCACTGTCAGAGGATAATGGAAAAATGACTTCATGTTAATGAACACTCTTTACTGCATAAGTTTAAAATCAATCTGTATAGTTGCTATGAAAGGGATATGCGATCACCCAGTATTAAAAGAATTGTGATGTCAACTGTAAATGTGTAACTTGCCAATTTCTAGCTTGAATAGAAACAGGCAGCCGGTGAACAGCAGTTGGAATCTAGGATACCAGTCATAAAGGTACCCACCAAAACATATAACATTTAGCAGGATGCATTTACACCACATGTAGCCATGATTCCTCCAAGATGAGTCAATATAGCTGGATAATATGGTGAGAGAGTTGGATGACTCCACATGATAGGGAAGTACTAAAAGTTTAACTACTCCTTTCTTTTCATTTTGTATTCCCTATGTGTGTGCGTGTGCCCCTCTCTCTGAGACTGTGTGTGTGTGTGTGTGTGTGTGTGTCTGAGGCCATTCCCTAACTTCTGAAAAGCGAAGTAAATCTCTACAGTGAATCCTAGCATTAATTTATGAGGAGGAAAAAAATCATCACAGCTGTTAAATATCAAAAAAGGGCAAATATAAATCGATTGTTATAAAAGAGAAAAGGGGTATTTGGAAAGGTAGAGAAAGGTTCTTTTAATGATCAGTTTGAGAACAGATGCAGTTCAACTACAAAGGGATAATGATCCGAGGCAGTGATAATCCATGGTGTTAAAATGTGATTTCCAGGCAGAGGCAAATGGTTACTCTCGAAGCACAATGAAAGATGAGGGAGGTGGGATTGTTGTAAATCTGGTCAAGCGCGAACCCCAACCATCTGTAAATATGATGGGGAATGAGGGGCAGATCCTGTTGGTTGGGGCAACATTGTGGATGCCCGGACGTAGGGGTGACAGTAAAAGAAAATTGCCACCCCCAGCAAAGCTGCATTAATGTTCCTCAATTATCAACACATAACATCCAAGAAGTTAACTGCATTGAATTGACACTGGATTCTTTACTTTCAATTGGATTCCTGCAAGTCTTTGAAAATTAATAATATGCTGTTCATCATTCAGTTAAAAATGTAGAGATGTAGGAGTCGTATACAAAGGCAGAATTTGGAGTTAAACTGGGTGTTGTGGGGAACCTCGGGCAGATCCACAGGGCTGTAACTTTGCATTCCTCACTCTGGGTTAGGTTCTGCAACACAGTGCCTGAGAGTGTGGGGAAGTATGGTCAATCCAGGGGTTAGAGTCGGGAACACAGTGTCTGAGAGTGTGGGACAGGCCGGATTAATCCAGGGGTTAGGGTCTTGAACACAGTGCCCAAGAATGTGGGATAGGCCGAATTAATCCAGGAGTTAGGGTCGCAATACAGTGTCTGAGCGTGTGGGCTAGGCTGGATTAGTCCAGGTGTTAGGGTCTGGAAGACAGTGTCTGAGAGTGTGCGATAGGCCAGATTAATTCAGATGTTAGGATCTGAAACACAGTGCCTAAGAATGTGGGATAGGGCGGATTAATTCAGGGATCAGGTTCTGGAACACAGTGCTTGAGAGTGTGGGTTAGGCCGGATTAATCCAGGTGTTAGGGTCTGGAACACAGTGTCTGAGAGTGTGGGAGGCTGGTTTAATGCTGGGGTTAGGGTCTGGAACACAGTGCCTGAGAGAGCGGGATAGGCCGGATTAATCCAGGGGTTAGGGTCTGGAACACAGTGCCTGAGAGAGCGGGATAGGCCGGATTAATCCAGGGGTTAGGGTCTGGAATACAGTGCCTGAGAGTGTGGGGAGGCTGGTTTAATGCAGGGGTTGCGGTCTGGAAGACAGTGTCAGAGAGTGAGGAGGAGGCCAGGTCAATCCAGGGTTTATGGTCTGGAACAGAATGCCTGAGGCTGTGGGGTAGGCCGGGTCAATCCAGGGGTGAGGGTCTGGAACAAAGTGCCTGAGAGTGTGGGGTATGCTGGATTAATCCAGGGGTTAGGGCCTGAAACAAAGTGCCTGAGAGCGTTGGATAGGCTGGATTAATCCAGGGGTGAGGGTCTGGTACACAGTGAGAGTGTGGGATAGGCCGGATGACTCCAGAGGTTAGGATCTGGAACCCAGTATCTGAGAGTGTCGGCTAGGCCGGGTCATTCCAGGGATTAGGGTCTGGAACACAGTGCCTGAGAGTGTGTGGGAGGCTCATTTAATGCAGTGGTATGGGTCTGGAACACCGTGGCAGAGAGTGTGGGATAGGGCGGATTACTCTAGGGGTTTGGGTCTGGAACACAGTACTTGATTGAGTAGGATAGGCCGGATTAATCCAGGGGTTAGGGTCTGGAACACAGTGCCTGAGAGTGTGGGGGATGCCAGGACAATCCAAGGGTTAGGGTCTGGAACACAGTGTCTGAGAGAGCGGGATAGGCCGGATTAATCCAGGGGTTAGGGTCTGGAACACAGTGCCTGAGAGAGCGGGATAGGCCGGATTAATCCAGGGGTTAGGGTCTGGAATACAGTGCCTGAGAGTGTGGGGAGGCTGGTTTAATGCAGGGGTTGCGGTCTGGAAGACAGTGTCAGAGAGTGAGGAGGAGGCCAGGTCAATCCAGGGTTTATGGTCTGGAACAGAATGCCTGAGGCTGTGGGGTAGGCCGGGTCAATCCAGGGGTGAGGGTCTGGAACAAAGTGCCTGAGAGCGTGCGATAGGCCGGATTAATCCAGGGGTTAGGGCCTGAAACAAAGTGCCTGAGAGCATTGGATAGGCTGGATTAATCCAGGGGTGAGGGTCTGGTACACAGTGAGAGTGTGGGATAGGCCGGATGACTCCAGAGGTTATGATCTGGAACCCAGTATCTGAGAGTGTCGGCTAGGCCGGGTCATTCCAGGGATTAGGGTCTGGAACACAGTGCCTGAGAGTGTGTGGGAGGCTCATTTAATGCAGTGGTATGGGTCTGGAACACCGTGGCAGAGAGTGTGGGATAGGGCGGATTACTCTAGGGGTTTGGGTCTGGAACACAGTGCCTGAGAGTGTGGGGGATGCCAGGACAATCCAAGGGTTAGGGTCTGGAACACAGTGTCTGAGACTGTGCGATAGGCCAGATTACTCCAGGGGTTAGGGTCTGGAACACAGTGTCTGAGAGTGTGGTGTAGGCTGGATTAATCCAGGTGTTCGGGTCTGGAATGCAGTGTCTGAAAATGTGGTGTAGGCCGGATTAATCCAAGGGTTAGGGTCTGGAACACAGTGCCTAAATCTGTGGGATAGGCTGGATTACTCCAGGTGTTAGGGTCTGGAACACAGTGCCTGAGAGCGTGGGATAGGCTGTATTAATCCAGGGGTTAGGATCTGGAACACAGTGTCTGAGAGCGTGGGATAGGCTGTATTAATCCAGGGGTTAGGATCTGGAACACAGTATCTGAGAGTGTGGGCTAGGATGGGTCATTCCAGGAATCAGGGTCTGGAACACAATTCCCTAGAGTGTGTGGGAGGCTCATTTAATGCAGTGGTATGGGTCTGGAATACAGTGCCTGAGAGTGTGGGATAGGCCGGATTACTCAAGGGGTTAGGGTCTGGAATACATTGCTTGAGAGTGTGGTAAAGGTCGGATTAATCCAGGAGTTAGGGTCTGGAACACGGTGCCTGAGAGAGTGGGATAGGCCGGGTCAATCCAGGGATTGGCGTCTGGAAGACAGTGCCTGAGAGTGTGGGATAGGCCAGATTACTCCAGGGTTTAGGGTCTTGATCACAGTGCATAAGAATGTGGGATAGGCCGGATTAATCCAGGGGTTAGGATCTGGAACACAGTGTCTGAGAGTGTGGTGTAGGCCAGATTAATCCAGGGGTTAGGGTCTGGAACACAGTGCCTAAATCTGTGGGATCGGCTGGATTACTCCGGGGTTAGGGTCTGGAACACAGTGCCTGAGAATGTGGGGGAGGCCAGGTCAATCCAGTGGTTAGGTATGGAACAAAATGCCTGAGAGTGTAGGGTAGGCCGGGTCAATCCAGGGATGAGGGTCTATAGCAAAGTTCCTGAGAGTGTGGGATAGGCCGGGTCAATTCAAAGGTTAGGATCTGGAATACAGTGCCTGAGAGTGTGAGATAGGCCGGATTTATCCAGGGTTTACGGTCTGGAACAAAGTGCCTGAGAGCGTGGGATAGGCCAGATTAATCCAGGGTTTAGGGTCCGGACCACAGTGTCTGAGAGTGTGGGATAGGCCAGATTAATCCAGTGTTTATGGTCTAGAACACAGTGCCTGAGAGTGTGGGGAGGCTGGGTCAATCCAGCGGTTAGGGTCTGGAATACAGTGTCTGAGAGTGTGGGGTAGTCCGGATTAATTCACGGGTTAGGGTCTGGAACACAGTGCCTGAGAGTGTGGGGGAGGCCAGGTTAATCCAGGGGTTAAGTATGGAACAAAATGCCTGAGAGTGTAGGGTAGGCCAGGTCAATCAGGGGTGAGGGTCTGTAGCAAAGTGCCTGAGAGTGTGGGGTGAGCCGGGTCAATCCAGGAGTTAGGGTCTGGAATACAGTGCCTGAGAGTGTGGGAAAGGGCAGATTAATCCAGGGGTTAGGGTCTGGAATACAGTGCCTGAGAGTGTGGGGTAGGCGGATTAATCCAGGAGTTAGAGTCTGGAACACGGTGCCTGAGAGAGTGGGACAGGCTGGGTTAATCCAGGGATTGGCGTCTGGAAGACAGTGCCTGAGAGTGTGGGATAGGCCAGATTACTCCAGGGTTTAGGGTCTTGATCACAGTGCATAAGAATGTGTGATAGGCCAAATTAATCCAGGGGTTAGGGTCTGGAATACAGTGCCTGAGAGTGTGGGGTAGGCGGATTAATCCAGGAGTTAGAGTCTGGAACACGGTGCCTGAGAGAGTGGGACAGGCTGGGTTAATCCAGGGATTGGCGTCTGGTAGACAGTGCCTGAGAGTGTGGGATAGGCCAGATTACTCCAGGGTTTAGGGTCTTGATCACAGTGCATAAGAATGTGTGATAGGCCAAATTAATCCAGGGGTTAGGATCTGGAATACAGTGCCTGAGAGTGTGGGATAGGCCGGATTAATTCAGTGTTTATGGTCTAGAACACAATGCCTGAGAGTGTAGGTTAGGCCGGATTAATCCGGGGTTAGGGTCTGGAACACAGTGTCTGAGAGAGTGTAGGTTAGGATGGGTAAATCCAGGGGTTAGGGTCTGGAACACAGTGCCTGAGAGCGTTGGTTAGGCCGGGTAAATCCTGGGGTAAGGGTCTGGAAGACAATGCCTGAGAGTGTGGGGAGGCTGGGTCAATCCAGCGGTTAGGGTCTGGAACACAGTGCCTGAGAGTGTGGGGAGGCTGGATTAATGCTGGGGTTAGGGTCTGGAACACAGTGCTTGATTGAGTGGGAGAGGCAGGATTAATCCAGGGGTTAGGGTTTGGAAAAGAGTGCTTGAGAGTGTGGGATAGGCCAGATTACTCCACGGGTTAGGGTCTGGAACACAATGTCTGAGAGTGTGGGGAGGCTGGGTCAATCCAGCGGTTACAGTCTGGAACACAGCGCCTGAGAGTTTTGGGGAGGCTGAGTCAATCCAGGGGTTAGGTTCTGGAACACAGTGTCTGAGAGTGTGGGGGAGGCCGGTTTAATGCAGGGGTTACGGTCTGGAACACAGTGTCTGAGTGTGGGGTAAGCCGGATTAATCCAGGGGTTAGGGTGTGGTACACAGTGTCTGTGAGTGTGGGGTAAGCGGGGTCAATCCAGTGATTAGGGTCTGGAACACAGTGCCTGAGAGTGTGGGCTAAACCGGATCATTCCAGGGATTAGGGTCTGGAATACAGTGTCTGAGAGTGTGTGGGAGGCTGGTTGAATGCAGTTGTCAGGGTCTGGAACACCGTGCCTGAGAGTGTGGGATGGCCGGATTAATTCAGGGGTTAGCGTCTGGAACACAGTGTCTGAGAGTTTGGGATAGGCCGGTTTAATACGGGGGGTTAGGATCTGGAACACAGTGTCTGAGAGTGTGGGATAGGCCGGTTTAATACGGGGGTTAGGGTATGCAACATAGTGCCTGAGAGAGTGGGATAGGCCAGAGTAATCCAGGGTTTAGTATCTTGATCACAGTATGTGAGAGTGTGGGGGAGGCTGAGTCAATCCAAGGGTTAGGGTCGAGAACAAAGTGCCTGAGATCGTTGGATAGGCCAGATTAATCCAGCGTTTATGGTCTGGAACAAAGTGCCTGAGAGCGTGCGATAGGCCAGATTACTCCAGGGGTTAGTGTCTTGAACACAGTGCCTGAGAGTGTGGCTTAGGCTGGGTCAATCCAGGGTTAGCTCTGGATCACAGTGCCTGAGAGTGTGGGGTAGGCCGGATTAATTCAGGGGTTAGCGTCTGGAACACAGTGTCTGAGTGAGTGGGTTATGCCGGGTAAATCCAGGGGTTAGGGTCTGGAATACAGTGTCTGAGAGTGTGTGGTAGGCCGGTTTAATGCAGGGGTTAGGGTCTGCAACACCGTGCCTGAGAGTGTGGGATAAACCAGATTAATCCAGGGGTTAGGGTCTGGAACACAGTATCTGAGAGTGTGGGATAAACCAGATTAATCCAGGGGTGAGGGTCTGGAACATAGTGCCTGAGAGTGTGGGGGAGGCCGGTTTAATGCAGGGGTTACGGTCTGGAAGACAGTGTCAGAGAGTGAGGAGGAGGCCAGGTCAATCCAGGAGTTAGGGTCTGGAACAGAGTGCCTGTAAATGTGGAGTCGGCCGGATTAATCCAGGGTTAGGGTCTGGAACAAAGTGCCTGCGAACGTGGGATAGGCCAGATTAATCTAGGGGTTAGGGTCTGGAACACAGTGCCTGAGAGTGTGGGTTAGGCTGGGTCAATCCAGGGTTAACTCTGGATCACAGTGCCTGAGGTTGTGGGATAGGCCAGTTTAATGCAGGCGTCAGGGTCTGGAACACAGTTTCTGAGAGTGTGGGCTAGGCCGGGTCATTCAAGGAATTAGGGTCTGGAAAATAGTGCTTGAGAGTGAGTGGGAGGCTGGTTTAATGCAGTGGTAGGGGTCTGGAACACTGTGCCTGAGAGTGTGGGGTTAGGGACTAGAACACAGTGACTGAGAGTGTGAGATAGGCCAGATTAATTCAGGGGTTAGGTTCTGGAACACTGTCTGAGAGTGTGGGGAGGCTGGGTCAATCCAGCGGTTACAGTCTGGAACACCGCGCCTGAGAGTTTTGGGGAGGCTGAGTCAATCCAGGGGTTAGGTTCTGGAACACAGTGTCTGAGAGTGTGGGGGAGGCCGGTTTAATGCAGGGGTTACGGTCTGGAAGACAGTGTCAGAGAGTGTGGAGTAGGCTGGATTAATCCAGGGGTTAGGGTCTGGAACACAGTGTCTGAGTGTGGGGTAAGACAGGTCAATCCAGAGTTTAGGGTCTGGAACACAGTGCCTGAGAGTGTGGGGAGGCTGGATTAATGCTGGGGTTAGGGTCTGGAACACAGTGTCTGAGAGAGCGGGATAGGCCGTTTTAATGCAGGGTTACGATCTGGAAGACAGTGTCATAGAGTGAGGAGGAGGCCAGGTCAATCTAGGTGTTAGGGTCTGGAACACAGCGCTAGAGAGTGTGGGAAAGGCCGGGTCACTCCAGGGGTTAGGGTCTGGAATACAGTGTCTGAGAGAGTGGGGGAGGCCGTTTTAATGCAGGGTTACGATCTGGAAGACAGTGTCTGAGAGTGAGGAGGAGGCCAGGTCAATCCAGGTGTTAGGGTCTGGAACAGAGTGCCTGAGAGTGTGGGGTAGGCTGGATTAATCCAGGGGTTAGGGTCTGGAACAGAGTGCCTGAGAGTGTGGGGTAGGCCGGATTAATCCAGGGGTTAGGGTCTGGTACACAGAGTCTGTGAGTGTGGGCTAAACCGGATCATTCCAGGCATTAGGATCTGGAATACAGTGTCTGAGAGTGTGTGAGAGGCTGGTTGAATGCAGTTGTAAGGGTCTGGAACACCGTGCCTGAGAGTGTGGGATAGGCCGGATTAATTCAGGGGTTAGCGTCTGGAACACAGTGTCTGAGAGTGTGGGATAGGCCAGTTTAATACAGGGGTTAGGATCTGGAACACAGTGTCTGAGAGTGTGGGCTAGGCCGGGTCATTCGAGGAATTAGGGTCTGGAAAATAGTGCTTGAGAGTGTGTGGGAGGCTGGTTTAATGCAGTGGTAAGGGTCTGGAACACTGTGCCTGAGAGTGTGGGAGAAGCCGGATTAATTCAGGGGTTAGGGACTAGAACACAGTGACTGAGAGTGTGAGATAGGCCAGATTAATTCAGGGGTTAGGGTCTGGAACACTGTCTGAGAGTGTGGGATAGGCCAGATTAATCCAGGGGTTAGGGTCTGGAACACAATGTCTGAGAGTTTTGGGGAGGCTGAGTCAATCCAGGGGTTAGGTTCTGGAACACAGTGTCTGAGAGTGTGGGGGAGGCCGGTTTAATGCAGGGGTTACGGTCTGGAAGACAGTGTCAGAGAGTGTGGAGTAGGCCGGATTAATCCAGGGTTAGGGTCTGAAACACAGAGTCTGAGAGAGTGGGTTAGGCCGGGTAAATCCAGTGGTTAGGGTCTGGAACACAATGCCTGAGAGTGTGGGGAGGCTGCGTCAATCAAGCAGTTAGGGTCTGGAACACAGTGCCTGAGAGTGTGGGGAGGCTGGTTTAATGCTGGAGTTAGGGTCTGGAAGACAGTGTCAGAGTGTGAGGAGGAGGCCAGGTCAATCCAGGTGTTAGGGTCTGGAACACAGTGCCTGAGAGTGTGGGGTAGGCCGGGTTAATCCAGGGGTTAGGGTCTGGGACACAGTGCCTGAGCGTGTGGGATAAACCCGATTAATCCTGGGGTTAGGATCTGGAACACAATGCCGGAGAGTGTGGGATAGGCTGGATTAATCCAGGTGTTAGGGTCTGGAACACAGTGCCTGAGAGTGTGGAATAGGCCGGGTCAATCCAGGGGTTGGGTTCTGGAACACAGTGTCTGAGAGTGTGGGCTAAACCGGATCATCCTAGGGATTAGGGTCTGGAATACAGTGTCTGAGAGTGTGTGGGAGGCTGGTTGAATGCAGTTGTAAGGGTCTGGAACACCGTGCCTGAGAGTGTGGGATAGGCCGGATTAATTCAGGGGTTAGCATCTGGAACACAGTGTCTGAGAGTGTGGGGGAGGCCAGTTTAATGCAGGGGTTACGGTCTGAAAGACAGTGTCAGAGAGTGAGGAGGAGGCCAGGTCAATCCAGGGTTAGCTCTGGATCACAATGCCTGAGAGTGTGGGGTAGGCCGGATTAATTCAGGGGTTAGCGTCTGGAACACAGTGTCTGAGTGAGTGGGTTATGCCGGGTAAATCCAGGGGTTAGGGTCTGGAATACAGTGTCTGAGAGTGTGGGGTAGGCCGGTTTAATGCAGGGGTTAGGGTCTGCAACACAGTCCTTGAGAGTGTGGGTTAGGCTGGATTATTTTAGGGTTTAAGATCTGGAACACAGTATCTGAGATTGTGGGATAAACCAGATTAATCCAGGGGTTAGGGTCTGGAACACAGTGCTTGGGAGAGTGGGATACGCCGGTTCAATCCAGGGGTTAGGGTCTGGAACGCAGTTATTGAGAGTGTGGGATAGGCCGGATTATTCCAGGGATTAGGGTCTGGGACATAGTGCCTGAGAGTGTGGGGGAGGCCGGTTTAATGCAGGGGTTACGGTCTGGAAGACAGTGCCTGAGAGTGCGGGGTAGGCCGGATTAATCCGGGGTTAGGGTCTGAAACACAGAGTCTGAGAGAGTGGGTTAGGCCGGGTAAATCCAGTGGTAATGGTCTGGAATACATTGTCTGAGAGTGTAGGGTAGGCCGGTTTAATGCAGGGATTAGGGTCTGCAACACAGTGGCTGAGAGAGTGGGATAGGCCAGAGTAATCCAGGGGTTAGGATCTCGAACACAGTGGCTGAGAGTGTGGGGTAGGCCAGATTAATCCAGGGGTTAGGGTTCCGAACACAGTGCCTGAGAGTGTGGGGGAGGCTGGTTGAATGCAGTGGTAAGGGTCTGGAACATCGTTCCTGAGAGTGTGGGATAGGCCGTATTAATTCAGGGTTTAGGGTTTGGAACACAGTGCCTGAGAGTGTGGAATAGGCCGGGTCAATCCAGGGGTTAGGGTCTGGAACACAGTGCCTGAGAGTGTGGAATAGGCCGGGTCAATCCACTGGCTAGGTTCTGGAACACAGTGTCTGAGAGTGTTGGGGAGGCCGTTTTAATGGAGGGTTTACAGTCTGGAAGACAGTGTCAGAGAGTGAGGAGGAGGCCAGGTCAATCCAGGGGTTAGGGTCTGGTCCACAGTCTCTGTGGGGTAAACCGGGTCAATCCAGTTTAGGGTCTGGAACACAGTGCCTGAGAGTGTGGGCTAAACCGGATCATTCCAGGAATTAGGGTCTGGAATACAGTGTCTGAGAGTGTGTGGGAGGCTGGTTGAATGCATTTGTAAGGGTCTGGAACACAGTGTCTGAGAGTGTGGGATAGGCCGGTTTAATACGGGGGTTAGGATCTGGAACACAGTGTCTGAGAGAGTGGGATAGGCCGGTTTAATGCAGGGATTAGGGTATGCAACATAGTGCCTGAGAGAGTGGGATAGGCCAGAGTAATCCAGGGTTTAGGATCTCGATCACAGTATTTGAGAGTGTGGGGGAGGCTGAGTCAATCCAGTGGTTAGGGTCTAGAACAAAGTGCCTGAGATCGTTGTATAGGCCAGATTAATCCAGCATTTATAGTCTGGAAAAAAGTGCCTGAGAGCGTGGGATAGGCCAGATTAATCCAGGGGTTAGGGTCTTGAACACAGTGCCTGAGAGTGTGGCTTAGGCTGGGTAAATTCAGGGTTAGCTCTGGATCACAGTGCCTGAGAGTATGGGGTAGGCCGGATTAATTCAGGGGTTAGCGTCTGGAACACAGTGTCTGAGTGAGTGGGTTATGCCGGGTAAATCCAGGGGTTAGGGTCTGCAACACAGTCCTTGAGAGTGTGGGTTAGGCTGGATTATTCTAGGGTTTAAGATCTGGAACACAGTATCTGAGAGTGTGGGATAAACCAGATTAATCCAGGGGTTAGGGTCTGGAACACAGTGCTTGGGAGAGTGGGATACGCCGGTTCAATCCAGGGGTTAGGGTCTGGAACGCAGTTATTGAGAGTGTGGGATAGGCCGGATTATTCCAGGGATTAGGGTCTGGGACATAGTGCCTGAGAGTGTGGGGGAGGCCGGTTTAATGCAGGGGTTACGGTCTGGAAGACAGTGTCAGAGAGTGAGGAGGAGGCCAGGTCAATCCAGCGGTTAGGGTCTGGAACAGAGTGCCTGAGAGTGTGGAGTAGGCCGGATTAATCCAGGGGTTAGGGTCTGGAACACAGTGCCTGAGAGTGTGGGAGAGGCTGGTTTAATGCAGTGGTAAGGGTCTGGAACACCGTTCCTGAGAGTGTGGGATAGGCCGTATTAATTCAGGGTTTAGGGTTTGGAACACAGTGCCTGAGAGTGTGGAATAGGCCGGGTCAATCCAGGGGTTAGGGTCGGGGACACAGTGCCTGAGCGTGTGGAATAGGCCGGGTCAATCCAGGGGCTAGGTTCTGGAACACAGTGTCTGAGAGTGTGGGGGAGGCCGTTTTAATGGAGGGTTTACAGTCTGGAAGACAGTGTCAGAGAGTGAGGAGGAGGCCAGGTCAATCCAGGGGTTAGGGTCTGGTCCACAGTCTCTGTGGGGTAAACCGGGTCAATCCAGTTTAGGGTCTGGAACACAGTGCCTGAGAGTGTGGGCTAAACCGGATCATTCCAGGGATTAGGGTCTGGAATACAGTGTCTGAGAGTGTGTGGGAGGCTGGTTGAATGCATTTGTAAGGGTCTGGAACACCGTGCCTGAGAGTGTGGGATAGGCCGGTTTAATACGGGGGTTAGGATCTGGAACACAGTGTCTGAGAGTGTGGGATAGGCCGGTTTAATGCAGGGATTAGGGTATGCAACATAGTGCCTGAGAGAGTGGGATAGGCCAGAGTAATCCAGGGTTTAGGATCTGGATCACAGTATTTGAGAGTGTGGGGGAGGCTGAGTCAATCCAGTGGTTAGGGTCTAGAACAAAGTGCCTGAGATTGTTGGATAGGCCAGATTAATCCAGCATTTATGGTCTGGAAAAAAGTGCCTGAGAGCGTGGGATAGGCCAGATTAATTCAGGGGTTAGCGTCTGGAACACAGTGTCTGAGAGTGTGGGGTAGGCCGGTTTAATACAGGGGTTAGGGTCTGCAACACAGTCCTTGAGAGTGTGGGTTAGGCTGGATTATTCTAGGGTTTAAGATCTGGAACACAGTATCTGAGATTGTGGGATAAACCAGATTAATCCAGGGGTTACGGTCTGGAACACAGTGCTTGGGAGAGTGGGATACGCCGGTTCAATCCAGGGGTTCGGGTCTGGAACGCAGTTATTGAGAGTGTGGGATAGGCCGGATTATTCCAGGGATTAGGGTCTGGGACATAGTGCCTGAGAGTGTGGGGGAGGCCGGTTTAATGCAGGGGTTACGGTCTGGAAGACAGTGTCAGAGAGTGAGGAGGAGGCCAGGTCAATCCAGGGGTTAGGGTCTGGAACAGAGTGCCTGAGAGTGTGGAGTAGGCCGAATTAATCCAGGGGTTAGGGTCTGGAACACAGTGCCTGAGAGTGTGGGGGAGGCTGGATTAATGCTGGGGTTAGGGTCTGGAACACAGTGTCTGAGAGTGTGAGTTAGGCCGGATTAATCCGGGGTTATGGTCTGAAACACAGAGTCTGAGAGAGTGGGTTAGGCCGGGTAAATCCAGTGGTAATGGTCTGGAATACAGTGTCTAAGAGTGTAAGGTAGGCCGGTTTAATGCAGGGATTAGGGTCTGCAACACAGTGTCTGAGAGTGTGGGATAGGCCAGATTAATCCAGGGGTTAGGATCTCGAACACAGTGCCTGAGAGTGTGGGGGAGGCTGGTTTAATGCAGTGGTAAGGGTCTGGAACATCGTTCCTGAGAGTGTGGGATAGGCCGTATTAATTCAGGGTTTAGGGTTTGGAACACAGTGCCTGAGAGTGTGGAATAGGCCGGGTCAATCCAGGGGCTAGTTCTGGAACACAGTGTCTGAGAGTGTGGGGGAGGCCGTTTTAATGGAGGGTTTACAGTCTGGAAGACAGTGTCAGAGAGTGAGGAGGAGGCCAGGACAATCCAGGGGTTAGGGTCTGGTCCACAGTCTCTGTGGGGTAAACCGGGTCAATCCAGTTTAGGGTCTGGAACACAGTGCCTGAGAGTGTGGGCTAAACCGGATCATTCCAGGGATTAGGGTCTGGAATACAGTGTCTGAGAGTGTGTGGGAGGCTGGTTGAATGCAGTTGTAAGGGTCTGGATTAATTCAGGGGTTAGCTCTGGAACACAGTGCCTGAGAGTGTGGGATAGGCCGGTTTAATACGGGGGGTTAGGATCTGGAACACAGTGTCTGAGAGTGTGGGATAGGCCGGTTTAATGCAGGGATTAGGGTATGCAACATAATTCCT
The DNA here is from genome assembly GCF_037043375.1 of Chiloscyllium plagiosum. Taxonomy (NCBI): domain Eukaryota; kingdom Metazoa; phylum Chordata; class Chondrichthyes; order Orectolobiformes; family Hemiscylliidae; genus Chiloscyllium; species Chiloscyllium plagiosum. The sequence continues at coordinate 37,693,767 of NW_028270180.1, read as the reverse complement.
GAGAGAGAGGGATAGGCCAGAGTAATCCAGGGTTTAGGATCTCGATCACAGTATGTGAGAGTGTGGGGGAGGCTGAGTCAATCCAGGGGTTAAGGTCTAGAACAAAGTGCCTGAGATCATTGGATAGGCCAGATTAATCCAGGGTTTATGGTCTGGAACAAAGTGCCTGAGAGCGTGGGATAGGCCAGATTAATCCAGGGGTTAGGGTCTTGAACACAGTGCCTGAGAGTGTGGCTTAGGCTGGGTAAATTCAGGGTTAGCTCTGGATCACAGTGCCTGAGAGTATGGGGTAGGCCGGATTAATTCAGGGGTTAGCGTCTGGAACACAATGTCTGAGTGAGTGGGTTATGCCGGGTAAACCCAGGGGTTAGGGTCTGGAATACAGTCCTTGAGAGTGTGGTTTAGGCTGGATTATTCTAGGGTTTAAGATCTGGAACACAGTATCTGAGAGTGTGGGATAAACCAGATTAATTCAGGGGTTAGGGTCTGGAACACAGTGCTTGGGAGAGTGGGATACGCCGGTTCAATCCAGGGGTTAGGGTCTGGAACACAGTGCTTGGGAGAGTGGGATACGCCGGTTCAATGCAGGGGTTAGGGTCTGGAACCCAGTTATTGAGAGTGTGGGATAGGCCGGATTTTCCAGGGGTTAGGGTCTGGGACATAGTGCCTGAGAGTGTGGGGGAGGCCGGTTTAATGCAGGGGTTACGGTCTGGAAGACAGTGATAGAGAGTGAGGAGGAGGCCAGGTCAATCCAGGGGTTAGGGTCTGGAACACAGTGCCTGAGAGTGTGGAGTAGGCCGGATTAATCCAGGGGTTAGGGTCTGGAACACAGTGTCTGAGAGTGCGGGGTAGGCCGGATTAATACAGGGGTTAGGGTCTGGAACACAGTGTCTGAGAGAGTGGGTTAGGCCGGGTATATCCAGTGGTAATGGTCTGGAATACAGTGTCTGAGAGTGTAGGGTAGGCCGGTTTGATGCAGGGATTAGGGTCTGCAACACAGTGGCTGAGAGAGTGGGATAGGCCAGATTAATCCAGGGGTTAGGATCTCGAACACAGTGCCTGAGAGTGTGGGGGAGGCTGGTTTAATGCAGTGGTAAGGGTCTGGAACACCGTTCCTGAGAGTGTGGGATAGGCCGTATTAATTCAGGGTTTAGGGTTTGGAACACAGTGCCTGAGAGTGTGGAATAGGCCGGGTCAATCCAGGGGTGAGGGTCTGTAGCAAAATGCCTGAGAGTGTGGGGTAGGCCGGGTCAATCCAGGAGTTAGGGTCTGGAATACAGTGCCTGAGAGTGTGGGAAAGGCTAGATTAATCCAGGGGTTATGGTTTGGAAGACAGTGCCTGAGAGTGTGGGGTAGGCCGTGTCAATCCAGGAGTTAGGATCTGGAACAAAGTGCCTGAGAGCGTGCGATAGGCTGGATTAATCCATGGGTTAGGGTCTGGAACAAAGTGCCTGAGAGTGTGGGATAGGCGGATTAATCCAGGAGTTAGAGTCTGGAAAACGGTGCCTGAGAGAGTGGGATAGGCTGGGTCAATCCAGGGATTGGCGTCTGGAAGGCAGTACCTGAGAGTGTGGGATAGGCCAGCTTACTCCAAGGTTTAGGGTCTTGATCACAGTGCATAAGAATGTGTGATAGGCCGAATTAATCCAGGGGTTAGGATCTGGAACACAGTGTCTGAGAGTGTGGGATGGGCCGGATTAATTCAGTGTTTATGGTCTAGAACACAATGCCTGAGAGTGTAGGTTAGGCCGGATTAATCCGGGGTTAGGGTCTGGAACACAGTGCCTGAGAGCGTTGGTTAGGCCGGGTAAATCCTGGGGTAAGGGTCTGGAAGACAATGCCTGAGAGTGTGGGGAGGCTGGGTCAATCCAGCGGTTAGGGTCTGGAACACAGTGCCTGAGAGTGTGGGGAGGCTGTATTAATGCTGGGGTTAGGGTCTGGAACACAGTGCTTGATTGAGTGGGATAGGCAGGATTAATCCAGGGGTTAGGGTGTGGAAAAGAGTGCTTGAGAGTGTGGGATAGGCCAGATTACTCCACGGGTCAGGGTCTGGAATACAGTGCCTGAGAGTGTTGGGTAGGCCAGTTTAATGCAGGGGTTCGGATCTCGAACACAGTATCTGAGAGTGTGGGGGAGGCTGAGTCAATCCAGGGGTTAGGGTCTGGAACACAGTGCCTGAGAGTGTGAAATAGGCCGGGTCAATCCAGGCTTTGGGATCTGGAACACAGTGCCTGAGAGCGTTGGTTAGGCCGGGTAAATCCTGGGGTAAGGGTCTGGAAGACAATGCCTGAGAGTGTGGGGAGGCTGGGTCAATCCAGGGGTTAGGGTCTGGAACACAGTGCCTGAGAGTGTGGGGTGGCTGGATTAATGCTGGGGTTAGGGTCTGGAACACAGTGCTTGATTGAGTGGGATAGGCCGGATTACTCCAGGGGCTAGGGTCTGGAAGACAGTGCCTGAGAGTGTGGGGTAGGCCAGGTCAATCCAGGTGTTAAGGTCTGGAACAAAGTGCCTGAGAATGTGGGATAGGCCAGATTAATCTCGGGGTTAGGGTCTGGAACACAGTGCCTGAGAGTGTGGGTTAGGCTGCGTCAATCCAGGGTTAACTCTGGATCACAGTGCCTAAGGTTGTGGGATAGGCCAGTTTAATGCAGGGGTCAGGGTCTGGAACACAGTGTCTGAGAGTGTGGGTGAGGCCAGATTAATCCAGGGGTTAGGATCTCGAACACAGTGCCTGAGTGTGTGTGGGAGGCTGGTTTAATGCAGTGGTAAGGGTCTGGAACTCTGTGCCTGAGAGTGTGGGAGAGGCTGGATTAATCCAGGGGTTAGGGTCTGGAACACAGTGCCTGAGAGTGTGATTTAGGCCGGGTCAATCCAGGGGTTAGGTTCTGGAACACAGTGCCTGAGAGTGTGATTTAGGCCGGGTCAATCCAGGGGTTAGGTTCTTGAACACAGTGCCTGAGAGTGTGGGAAGGCTGGATTAATGCTGGGGTTAGGGTCCTAAACACAGTGCCTGAGAGTGTGGGAAGGCTGGATTAATGCTGGGGTTAGGGTCCTAAACACAGTGCCTGAGAGTTTGGGGAGGCTGAGTCAATCCAGGGGTTAGGGTCTAGAACACAGTGCCTGAGTGGGTGGGCTAGGCCGGATCATTCCAGGGATTAGGGTCTGGAACACAGTGTCTGAAATGATGGGATAGGCCAGATTAATTCAGGGGTTAGGGTCTGGAACACTGTCTGAGAGTGTGGGGTAGGCCGGGTCAATTCAGGGGTTTCTGGTCTGGAACACAGTGTCTGAGAGAGTGGATGAGGCCTGATCAATGCAGGGGTTAGGGTCTGGAACACAATGTCTGAGAGTGTGGGAAGGCTGGGTCAATCCAGCGGTTACAGTCTGGAACACAGCGCCTGAGAGTTTTGGGGAGGCTGAGTCAATCCAGGGGTTAGGTTCTGGAACACAGTGTCTGAGAGTGTGGGGGAGGCCGGTTTAATGCAGGGGTTACGGTCTGGAAGACAGTGTCAGAGAGTGTGGAGTAGGCCGGATTAATCCAGGGGTTAGGGTCTGGAACACAGTGTCTGAGTGTGGGGTAAGACAGGTCAATCCAGAGTTTAGGGTCTGGAACACAGTGCCTGAGAGTGTGGGGTAAACTGGATTAATCCAGGGATTAGGGTCTGGAATACAGTGCCTGAGAGTGTGGGGTAAACTGGATTAATCCAGGGATTAGGGTCTGGAACACAGTGTCTGAGAGTGTGTGGGAGGCTGGTTGAATGCAGTTGTAAGGGTCTGGAACACCGTGCCTGAGAGTGTGGGATAGGCCGGATTAATTCAGGGGTTAGCGTCTGGAACACAGTGTCTGAGAGTGTGCGATAGGCCGGTTTAATACGGGGGTTAGGATCTGGAACACAGTGTCTGAGAGTGTGGGATAGGCCGGTTTAATGCAGGGATTAGGGTATGCAACATAATTCCTGAGAGAGAGGGATAGGCCAGAGTAATCCAGGGTTGAGGATCTCGATCACAGTATGTGAGAGTGTGGGGGAGGCTGAGTCAATCCAAGGGTTAGGGTCTAGAACAAAGTGCCTGAGATCGTTGGATAGGCCAGATTAATCCAGCGTTTATGGTCTGGAACAAAGTGCCTGAGAGCGTGGGATAGGCCAGATTAATCCAGGGGTTAGTGTCTTGAACACAGTGCCTGAGAGTGTGGCTTAGGCTGGGTCAATCCAGGGTTAGCTCTGGATCACAGTGCCTGAGAGTGTGGGATAGGCCGGATTATTCCAGGGGTTAGGGTCTGGGACATAGTGCCTGAGAGTGTGGGGGAGGCCGGTTTAATGCAGGGGTTACGGTCTGGAAGACAGTGTCAGAGAGTGAGGAGGAGGCCAGGTCAATCCAGGGGTTAGGGTCTGGAACAGAGTGCCTGAGAGTGTGGGCTAGGCCGGGTCATTCGAGGAATTAGGGTCTGGAAAATAGTGCTTGAGAGTTTGTGGGAGGCTGGTTTAATGCAGTGGTAAGGGTCTGGAACACTGTGCCTGAGAGTGTGGGAGAAGCCGGATTAATTCAGGGGTTAGGGACTAGAACACAGTGACTGAGAGTGTGGAATAGGCCAGATTAATCCAGGGGTTAGGGTCTGAAACACAGAGCCTGAGAGAGTGGGTTAGACCGGGTAAATCCAGTGGTTAGGGTCTGGAACACAATGCCTGAGAGTGTGGGGAGGCTGCGTCAATCAAGCAGTTAGGGTCTGGAACACAGTGCCTGAGAGTGTGGGGAGGCTGGTTTAATGCTGGAGTTAGGGTCTGGAAGACAGTGTCAGAGAGTGAGGAGGAGGCCAGGTCAATCCAGGTGTTAGGGTCTGGAACACAGTGCCTGAGAGTGTGGGGTAGGCCAGGTTAATCCAGGGGTTAGGGTCTGGGACACAGTGCCTGAGCGTGTGGGATAAACCCGATTAATCCTGGGGTTAGGATCTGGAACACAATGCCTGAGAGAGTGGGATAGGCTGGATTAATCCAGGTGTTAGGGTCTGGAACACAGTGCCTGAGAGTGTGGAATAGGGCGGGTCAATCCAGGGGTTACGGTCTGGAAGACAGTGTCAGAGAGTGAGGAGGAGGCCAGGAAAATCCAGGGGTTAGGATCTGGTACACAGTGTCTGTGAGTGTGGGGTAAACCGGGTCAATCCAGTGTTTAGGGTCTGGAACACAGTGCCTGAGAGTGTGGGATAGGCCAGATTAATCCAAGGGTTAGTGTCTTGAACACAGTGCCTGAGAGTGTGGCTTAGGCTGGGTCAATCCAGGGTTAGCTCTGGATCACAGTGCCTGAGAGTGTGGGGTAGGCCGGATTAATTCAGGGGTTAGCGTCTGGAACACAGTGTCTGAGTGAGTGGGTTATGCTGGGTAAATCCAGGGGTTAGGGTCTGGAATACAGTGTCTGAGAGTGTGGGGTAGGCCGGTTTAATACAGGGGTTAGGGTCTGCAACACAGTGCCTGAGAGTGTGGGATAAACCAGATTAATCCAGGGGTTAGGGTCTGGAACACAGTCCTTGAGAGAGTGGGATAGGCCGGATTAATCCAGGGGTTAGGGTCTGAAACACAGTGCTTGAGAGAGTGGGATAGGCCGGTTCAATCCAGGGGTTAGGGTCTGGAACGCAGTTATTGAGAGTGTGGGATAGGCCGGTTTATTCCAGTGGTTAGGGTCTGGGACATAGTGCCTGAGAGTGTGGGGGAGCCAGTTTAATGCAGGGTTTAGCGTCTGGAATACTGGGTCTGAGAGTGGGGCGTAGGCTAAGTCAATCCAGGATTAGCTCTGGAACACAGTGTCTGAGAGAGTGGGATAGGCCAGATTAATGCAGGGTTTAGGATCTCGAACACAGTATCTGAGAGTGTGGGATAAACCAGATTAATCCAGGGGTTAGGGTCTGGAACACAGTGCTTGAGAGAGTGGGATAGGCCGGTTCAATCCAGGGTTTAGGATCTGGAACACAGTGCCTGAGAGTGTGGGATAAACCAGATTAATCCAGGGGTTAGGGTCTGAAACACAGTGCTTGAGAGAGTGGGATAGGCCGGATTATTCCAGGGTTTAGGATCTGGAACACAGTATCTGAGAGAATGGGATAAACCAGATTAATCCAGGGGTTATGGTCTGGAGCACAGTGCTTGAGAGAGTGGGATAGGCCGGATTATTCCAGGGTTTAGGATCTGGAACACAGTATCTGAGAGAATGGGATAAACCAGATTAATCCAGGGGTTAGGGTCTGGAGCACAGTGCTTGAGAGAGTGGAATAGGCAGGGTCAATCCCGGGGTTAGGGTCTGGAACACAGTCCCTGAGAGTGTGTGGGAGCCGGTTTAATGCAGGCTTTAGCGTCTGGAATACTGGGTCTGAGAGTGGGGCATAGGCTCAGTCAATCCAGGGTTAGCTCTGGAACACAGTGGCTGACAGTGTTGGACAGGCCGGATTAATCCAGGGGTTTAGTTTCTGGAACAGAGTGCCTGAGAGTGTGAGGGAGGCTGAGACAATCCGGGGTTAGGGTCTGGAATACAGTGCCTAAGAGTGTGGGCTAGGCCGGTTTAATTCAGTGGTTAGGGTCTGGAACACAGTGTCTGAGAGTGTGGGATAGGCCGGATTAATCCAGAGGTTAGGGTCTGGAACACAGTGCCTGAGAGTGTGGAGTAGGCTGGGTCCATCCAGGGGTTAGCGTCTGGAATATAGTGCCTGAGAGTGAATGGGAGTCCAGTTTAATGCAGGGTTTCAGGTCGTGAATACAGGGTCTGAGAGTGGGGCGTAGGCTGAGTCAATCCAGAGTTAGGATCTGGAACACAGTGCTGACAGTGTGGGATAGGCCGGATTAATCCAGGGGTTAGGATCTGGAACACAGTGCCTGAGAGTTTGGGTTGGCCGGATTAATCCAGGGGTTAGGGTCTGGAACACAGTGCTTGATTGAGTGGGATAGGCCAGATTAATCCAGGGGTTAGGGTCTGGAACACAGTGCCTGAGAGTGTGGGATCGACCGGTTTAATGCAGGGGTTATGGTCTGGAACACAGTGTCTGAGAGTGTGGCATAGGCCGGGTAAATCCAGGGGTTAGGGTCTGGAATACAGTGCCTGAGAGTGTGGGGAAGGCCGATTTAATGCAGAGGTTAGGGTCTGGAACACAATGCCTGAGACAGTGGGTTAGGCCGGGTAAATCCAGGTTTAAGGTCTGGAACACAGTGCCTGAGATTGTGGGATAAACTGGATTAATCCAGGGGTGAGGGTCTGGAACACAGTGCCTGAGAGTGTGGGATAAAACGGATTAATCCAGGGGTTAGTGTCTGGAACATAGTGCCTGAGAGTGTGGGATAGGCCGGATTTATCCGGGGTTAGGGTCTGGAACACAGTGTCTGAGAGAGTGGGTTAGGCCGCGTCAATCCAGGGGTTACAGTCTGGAATACAGTTTCTGAGAGTGTGGGGAAGGCCGATGTAATGCAAGGGTTAGGGTCTGCAACACAGTGTCTGAGAGAGTGGGATAGGCCAGATTAATCCAGAGGTTAGGATTTCGAACACAGTGTCTCAGAGTGTCGGGGTGGCTAATTCAATCCAGGGGTTACAGTCTGGAATACAGTGTCTGAGAGTGTGGGATAGGCCGGATTAATACAGGGATTAGGGTCTGGAACACAATGCCTGAGAGAGTGCGTTAGGCCGGGTAAATCCAAGGGTCAGGGTCTGGAACACAGTGCCTGAGATTGTGGGAAAAACCGGATTAATCCAGTTGTTAGGGTCTGGAACACAGTGGCTGAGATAGTGGAGGAGGCTTAGTCAATCCAGGGGTTATGATCTGGAAGACAGTGTCAGAGAGTCAGGAGGAGGCCAGGTCAATCCAGGGGTGAGGGTCTGGAACAGAGTGCCTGAGAGTGTGTGTTGGTCCGGACAAATCCAGGGTTTAGGGTCTGGACAGAATGCCTGAGAGTGTGGGGGAGCTGGTATAATGCAGACACAGACCCGGTGTCTGGAATACAGGGTCTGAGAGTGTGGCGTAGGCAAAGTCAATTCAGGCTTAGCTCTGGAACACAGTGCTTGAGAGTGTGGGATAGGCCGGATTAATCCAGGTGTTTAGGTTCTGGAACAGACTGCCTGAGAGTGTGAGGGAGGCTGAGACCATCCGGGGTTAGTGGCTGTAATACAAGGTCTGAGAGTGTGGATAGGTCGGATTACTCAAAGGGTTAGGGTCTGGAACACAGTGCCTGAGAGTGTGGGATAGCCCGAATTAATCCAGGGGTTAAGGTCTGGAACACAGTGTTCCAGAACCTAACCCCTGGATTAATCCGTCCTATCCCACACTCGCAGGCACTGTGTTCCAGATCCTAACCCCTGGATTAATCTGGCCTACCCAAACTCTCAGGCACTGTGTTCCAGATCCTAACCCCTGGATTAATCCGGCCTACCCCTGAGAGTGTGGGGAAGGCTGGGTCCATCCAGGGGTTAGGGTCTGGAATATAGTGCCTGAGAGTGAATGGGAGTCTGGTTTAATGCAGAGTTTATGGTCGTGAATACAGGGTCTGAGAGTGGGGCGTAGGCTGAGTCAATCCAGAGTTAGCTCTGGAACACTGTGCCTGAGAGTGTGGGATAGGCCGGATTAATCCAGGGGTTATGGTCTGGAGCACAGTCCCTGAGAGTGTGTGGGAGCCGGTTTTATGCAGGCTTTAGCGTCTGGAATACTGGGTCTGAGAGTGGGGCATAGGCTCAGTGAATCCAGGGTTAGCTCTGGAACACAGTGGCTGACAGTGTTGGACAGGCCGGATTAATCCAGGGGTTTAGTTTCTGGAACAGAGTGCCTGAGAGTGTGAGGGAGGCTGAGACAATCCGGGGTGAGGGTCTGGAAGATAGTGCCTAAGAGTGTGGGCTAGGCCGGTTTAATTCAGTGGTTAGGGTCTGGAACACAGTGTCTGAGAGTGTGGGATAGGCCGGATTAATCCAGAGGTTAGCGTCTGGAACACAGTGCTTGAGAGTGTGGGGTAGGCCGGTTTAATGCAGGGGTTATGGTCTGGAATATAGTGCCTGAGAGTGAATGGTAGTCCGGTTTAATGCAGGGTTTCAGGTCGTGAATACAGGGTCTGTGAGTGGGGCGTAGGCTGAGTCAATCTAGAGTTAGGATCTGGAACATAGTGCCTGAGAGTGTGGGATAGGCCGGATTAATCCAGGGGTTAGGATCTGGAACACAGTACCTGAGAGTTTGGGTAGGCCGGATTAATCCAGGGGTTAGGATCTGGAACACAGTGCCTGCGAGTGTGGGATAGGACGGATTAATCTAGGGGTTAGGTTCTGGAACAAAGTGCCTGAGAGTGTGGGATAGGACGGATTAATCCAGGGGTTAGGTTCTGGAACAAAGTGCCTGAGAGTGTCGGCAAGGTCGGACTAAACCAGCAGTGAGGGTCTGAAACACAGTGCCTGAGAGTGTGGGATAGGCCGGGTCTATCCACAGGTTAGGGTCTGGAACACAGTGCCTGAGAGTGTGGGTTAGGCCGGGTTAATCCAGGGTACATGGTGTGGAACACAGTGCCTAAGTGTATGGGGGAGCCCGGTTTAATGCAGGGTTTAGGGTCATGAATACAGGGTCTGAGAGTGGGGCATGGGCTGAGTCAATCCAGGGTTAGCTCGGGAACACAGTGCCTGAGAATGTGGGATAGGCCAGAATAATCCAACGGTTACAGTCTGGAACACAGTGCCTGAGCGTGTGGCGGAGGTCGGATTAATCCAGGGGTTAGTGTCTGGAACACAATGCCTGAGAGAGTGGGTTAGGCCGGGTAAATCCAAGGGTCAGGGTCTGGAATACAATGCCTGAGAGTGTGGGGAAGGCCAATTTAATGCAGGGGTTAGGGTCTGGAACACAATGCCTGAGACTGTGGGTTAGGCTGGGTAAATCCAGGTTTAAGGTCTGGAACACAGTGCCTGAGATTATGGATAAACTGGATTAATCCAGGGGTGAGGGTCTGGAACACAGTGCCTGAGAGTGTGGGATAAAACGGATTAATCCAGGGGTTCGTGTCTGGAACATAGTGCCTGAGAGTGTGGGATAGGCCGGATTAATCCGGCGTTCGGGTCTGGAACACAGTGTCTGAGAGAGTGGGTTAGGCCGCGTCAATCCAGGGGTTACAGTCTGGAATACAGTGTCTGAGAGTGTGGGGAAGGCCGGATTAATACAGGGATTAGGGTCTGGAACACAATGCCTGAGAGAGTGCGTTAGGCCGGGTAAATCCAAGGGTCAGGGTCTGGAACACAGTGCCTGAGATTGTGGGATAAACCGGATTAATCCAGTTGTTAGGGTCTGGAACACAGTGGCTGAGAGAGTGGGATAAGTCAGATTAATCCACGGGTTAGGGTCTTGAACACAGTGTCTGAGATAGTTGTGGAGGCTTAGTCAATCGAGGGGTTATGGTCTGGAAGACAGTGTCAGAGAGTGAGGAGGAGGCCAGGTAAATCCAGGGGTTAGGGTCTGGAACAGAGTGCCTGAGAGTGTGGGGTGGTCCGGACAAATCCAGGGTTTAGGGTCTGGACAGAATGCCTGAGAGTGTGGGGGAGCTGGTATAATGCAGACACAGACCCTGTGTCTGGAATACAGGGTCTGAGAGTGTGGCGTAGGCAAAGTCAATTCAGGCTTAGCTCTGGAACACAGTGCTTGAGAGTGTGGGATAGGCCAGATTAATCCAGGTGTTTAGGTTCTGGAACAGACTGCCTGAGAGTGTGAGGGAGGCTGAGACCATCCGGGGTTAGTGGCTGGAATACAATGTCTGAGAGTGTGGATAGGTCGGATTACTCCAAGGGTTAGGGTCTGGAACACAGTGCCTGAGAGTGTGGGATAGGACGGATTACTCCAGGGGTTAGGGTCTGGAACACAGTGTCTGATAGAGTGGGATAGCCCGGATTAATCCAGGGGTTAAGGTCTGGAACACAGTGCCTGAGAGTGTAGGGTAGGCTGGGTCCATCCAGGGGTTAGGGTCTGGAATATAGTGCCTGAGAGTGAATGGGAGTCCGGTTTAATGCAGGGTTTCATGTCGTGAATACAGGGTCTGTGAGTGGGGCGTAGGCTGAGTCAATCCAGAGTTAGCTCTGGAACACAGTGCCTGAGAGTGTGGGATAGGCCTGATTAATCCAGGGGTTATGGTCTGGAGCACAGTGCTTGAGAGAGTGGGATAGGCCAGATTAATCCAGGGGTTAGGGTCTGGAACACAGTGCCTGAGAGTGTGGGATCGGCCGGTTTAATGAAGGGGTTATGGTCTGGAACACAGTGTCTGAGAGTGTGGGATAGGCCAGATTAATCCAGGGGTTAGGGTCTGGAACACAGTGCTTGAGAGAGTGGGATAGGCCAGATTAATCCAGGGGTTAGGGTCTGGAACACAGTGCCTGAGAGTGTGGGAGCGGCCGGTTTAATGAAGGGGTTATGGTCTGGAACACAGTGTCTGAGAGTGTGGCATAGGCTGGATTAATCCACGGTTTCGGGTCTGGAACACAGTGTCTGAGAGAGTGGGTTAGGCCGGGTAAATCCAGGGGTTAGGGTCTGGAATACAGTGCCTGAGAGTGTGGGGAAGGCTGATTTAATGCAGGGGTTAGGGTCTGGAACACAATGCCTGAGACAGTGGGTTAGGCTGGGTAAATCCAGGTTTAAGGTCTGGAACACAGTGCCTGAGATTGTGGATAAACTGGATTAATCCAGGGGTGAGGGTCTGGAACACAGTGCCTGAGAGTGTGGGATAAAACGGATTAATCCAGGGGTTAGTGTCTGGAACATAGTGCCTGAGAGTGTGGGATAGGCCGGATTAATCCGGGGTTAGGGTCTGGAACACAGTGTCTGAGAGAGTGGGTTAGGCCACGTCAATCCAGGTGTTACAGTCTGGAATACAGTGTCTGAGAGTGTGGGGAAGGCCGACATAATGCAGGGGTTAGGGTCTGCAACACAGTGCCTGAGAGAGTTGGATAGGCCAGATTAATCCAGGGGTTAGGGTTTCGAACACAGTGTCTCAGAGTGTCGGGGTGGCTGATTCAATCCAGGGGTCAGGATCTGGAACACAGTGCCTGACAGTGTGGGATAGGCCGGATTAATACAGGGATTAGGGTCTGGAACACAATGCCTGAGAGAGTGCGTTAGGCCGGGTAAATCCAGGGGCTAAGGTCTGGAACACAGTGCCTGAGATTGTGGGATAAACCGGATTAATCCAGTTGTTAGGGTCTGGAACACATTGGCTGAGAGAGTGGGATAAGCCAGATTAATCCACGGGTTAGGGTCTGGAACACAGTGTCTGAGAGAGTGGGGGAGGGGTAGTCAATCCAGGGTTATGGTCTGGAAGACAGTGTCTGAGAGTGAGGAGGAGGCCAGGTCAATCCAGGGTTTAGGGTCTGGACAGAATGCCTGAGAGTGTGGGGGAGCTGGTATAATGCAGACACAGACCCTGTGTCTGGAATACAGGGTCTGAGAGTGTGGCGTAGGCTAAGTCAATTCAGGCTTAGCTCTGGAACACAGTGCTTGAGAGTGTGGGATAGGCCGGATTAATCCAGGTGTTTAGGTTCTGGAACAAAGTGCCTGAGAGTGTGGGCAAGGTCGGACTAAACCAGCAGTTAAGGTCTGAAACACAGTGCCTGAGAGTGTGGGATAGGCCGGGTCAATCCACAGGTTAGGGTCTGGAACACAGTGCCTGAGAGTGTGGGTTAGGCCGGGTTAATCCAGGGTACATGGTGTAGAACACAGTGCCGAAATGTGAGGGGGAGCCCGGTTTCTTGCAGGGTTTAGGATCATGAATATAGTGTCTGAGAGTGTGGGTTAGGTCGGTTAATCCAAGGGTTAGGATCTGGAACACAGTGCCTGAGAGTGTGGGATAGGTTGTATTAATCCAGGGGTTAGGGTCATGAATACAGGGTCTGAGAGTGGGGCGTAGGCTGAGTCAATCCAGGGTTAGCTCGGGAACACAGTGCCTGAGAATGTGGGATAGGCCAGAATAATCCAGCGGTTACAGTCTGGAACACAGTGCCTGAGAGTGTGGCCGAGGTCGGATTAATCCAGGGGTTAGGGTCTGGAACACAGTGCCTGAGAGTGTGGGGGAGGCCGGATTAATGCAGGGTTTAGGGTCTGGACAGAATGCCTGAGTGTGGGGAAGGCCGGGTGAATCCAGGGGTTAGGTTCTGGAACACAGTGCCTGACAGTGAGGAGGAGGCCAGGTCAATCCAGGGTTTAGGTTCTGGAACGCACTGTCTGAGAGAGTGGGTTAGGCCGGATTAATTCAGTGGTTAGGATCTGGAACACAATGCCTGAGAGTGTGGGGGAGGTTGGTTTAATGCAGGGGTTACGGTCTGGAAGACAGTGTCAGAGAGTGAGGAGGAGACCATGTCATTCCAGGGGTTCGGGTCTGGAACACAATGCCTGAGAGTGTGGGGGAGGTCGGATTAATCCAGGGATTGGGTCTGGAACACAGTGCCTGAGAGTGTGAGGGAGCCAGTTTAATGCAGGGTTTAGTGTCTAGAATACAGGGTCTGAGAGTGTGGCGGAGGCTGAGTCAATCCAGGCTTAGCTCTGGAACACAGTGCCTGAGAGTGTGGGTTAGGCCAGATTCATCCAGGTGTTTAGGTTATGGAACAGAGTGCCTGAGAGTGTGAGGGAGGCTGAGGCAATCCGGGGTTCGGGTCAGGAATATAGTATCTGAGAGTGTGGGTTAGGTCGGTTAATCCAAGGGTTAGGATCTGGAACACAGTGCCTGAGAGTGTGGGATAGGCTGTATTAATCCAAGGGTTAGGGTCATGAATACAGGGTCTGAGAGTGGGGCGTAGGCTGAGTCAATCCAGGGTTAGCTCTGGAACACAGTGCCTGAGAATGTGGAATAGGCCAGAATAATCCAGGGGTTAGTGTCTGGAATATAGTACCTGAGAGTGTGGGATAGGCCGGATTTATCCGGGGTTAGGGTATGGAACACAGTGTCTGAGAGAGTGGGTTAGGCCGCGTGAATCCAGGGGTTACAGTCTGGAATACAGTGTCTGAGAGTGTGGGGAAGGCCGATGTAATGCAGGGGTTAGGGTCTGCAACACAGTGCCTAAGAGAGTGGGATAGGCCAGATTAATCCAGGGGTTAGGGTTTCGAACACAGTGTCTCAGAGTGTGGGATAGGCCGGATTAATACAGGGATTAGGGTCTGGAACACAATGCCTGAAAGAGTGCGTTAGGCCGGGAAATCCAGTGGTTAAGGTCTGGAACACAGTGCCTGAGATTGTGGGATAAACCGGATTAATCCAGTTGTTAGGGTCTGGAACACAGTGGCTGAGAGAGGGGGATAAACCAGATTAATCCATGGGTTAGGGTCTGGAACACAGTGTCTGAGAGAGTGGGGGAGGGGTAGTCAATCCAGGGTTATGGTCTGGAAGACAGTGTCTGAGAGTGAGGAGGAGGCCAGGTCAATCCAGGGTTTAGGGTCTGGACAGAATGCCTGAGAGTGTGGGGGAGCTGGTATAATGCAGACACAGACCCTGTGTCTGGAATACAGGGTCTGAGAGTGTGGCGTAGGCTAAGTCAATTCAGGCTTAGTTCTGGAACACAGTGCTTGAGAGTGTGGGATAGGCCGGATTAATCCAGGTGTTTAGGTTCTGGAACAGACTGCCTGAGAGTGTGAGGGAGGCTGAGACCATCCGGGGTTAGTGGCTGGAATACAATGTCTGAGAGTGTGGATAGGTCGGATTACTCCAAGGGTTAGGGTCTGGAACACAGTGCCTGAGAGTGCGGGATAGGACGGATTACTCCAGGGGTTAGCGTCTGGAACACAGTGTCTGATAGAGTGGGATAGCCCGGATTAATCCAGGGGTTAAGGTCTGGAAGACAGTGCCTGAGAGTGTGGGGTAGGCTGGGTCCATCCAGGGATTAGGGTCTGGAATATAGTGCCTGAGAGTGAATGGGAGTCCTGTTTAATGCAGGGTTTCAGGTCGTAAATACAGGGTCTGAGAGTGGGGCGTAGGCAGAGTCAATCCAGAGTTAGCTCTGGAACACAGTGTCTGAGAGTGTGGGATAGGCCGGGTCAATTCACAGGTTAGGGTCTGGAACACAGTGCCTGAGAGTGTGGGTTAGGCCGGGTTAATCCAGGGTACATGGTGTGGAACACAGTGCCTAAGTGTATGGGGGAGCCCGGTTTAATGCAGGGTTTAGGGTCATGAATACAGGGTCTGAGAGTGGGGCGTAGGCTGAGCCAATCCAGGGTTAGCTCGGGAACACAGTGCCTGAGAATGTGGGATAGGCCAGAATAATCCAGGGGTTACAGTCTGGAACACAGTGCCTGAGAGTGTGGCCGAGGTCGGATTAATCCAGGGGTTAGGGTCTGGAACACAGTGCCTGAGAGTGTGGGTTAGGCCGGGTTAATCCAGGGTACATGGTGTGGAACACAGTGC